>NC_045732.1:4324943-4616104 GCF_009834535.1 Camelus ferus
TTGTATCTTTTGGAAATTAGTCCCTTATTGGTCAGCTCATTTGTAAATATTTTCTCCTGTTCTGTAGGGACTCATGTGTAGATTAAAAAAAATAAAACAAAAATAAACAGGTAGATAGAGAATAGATTTGTAGTTACCAGAGGAGAAGGGTATTGGAATGTGGGTGAATTGGATGAATGGGGTCAACTGGCAGCATAGAATATACCACAGAGTAAATTCCTGAGGCTGGACTGGTGTCTGAGAGTATAAAGCAATGAACAGATCCAGAAATGCAAATGTGAATGGAGGGAAGATTGGGAAGATGGTGTGTTTTATAGGAAGGCCTCAGGTGCTGGGGCCCAAGATCAAGGTAGAATAATGATAAAGAAGGAAATGGTTAAGGTTGAAGCTCAGAACTTGCTTACATTCTACCTCATCAAGTCAGAATTGGAACTAGATTTTGGCCTAGAGTGGAGCTAAAAGTTGGAGGTCAAGGGCTTCACTGTGAAGAGGCCCTGATCGTCCTAGCTTCAGGTCATTTTTAAAAAAATCTGGCCTCTATCACTGCCTTCAAAAAGCCTGTGTCAAATGGTATTTGTAGCTTTTGTGTCCATGATTCATAGATTCTATCCATGAAGTCTAGATGTTCCTTTAGTGAATAGGCTTACTTTCCCCCTCCCTGCTGACACTTTCTGAGGGAGAGTGTGAGTCAATACCAATGGCTAGGGATGAAGGCTTCATCAGCATTGATTCATGTCTCTATACCTTAAAGTGGTGACTTCCAAGTATTTTTTTATCAGAGCCCAACAGTAAGAAGTGTGCATAAAAACACACACACACTATGTAATATATATGTCACATATACACTGTATATGTATGAAATATATTTTACTAACAATATTTAACCTTATACTATGTCATGAATTATTTAATATTTTTAATGCTAATCATGACCCATTAAATTGATTTTGATGGCCCACAATAGCTCTTGACCCATAGTTTAAAAACCACTGCTTTAACTGAGTATTAGGAAATTCCAAAAGCACAAGCAAGAGAACAAAGCAAATATATTGGATTTATTCAAAATCAAAAACTATTGTGCTTTAAAGAACACTATCAGGAGAGTCAAAAAGTGGCCTATAGAATGAAAAATATTTGCAAATCATATATCAGATATGTATATATTCATAGTGATAAATATATATCTGATAATCTCTCCAGACTATACAGAATATATAAAGAACACTTAAAACTCAACAATACAAAAAAACTCAATTTTAAAAGTGGGTGAAGGATCTGAGTAATCATTTCTTTAAATAAAAGAGATACAAATGGCCAATAAACACATGAAGACTTAACATCATTAGTCATCAGGGAAATGCAAATCAAAACCATAAAGTGTATATCACATTACACCCTTAAAAAAAGTTAATAAGTAGAAAGCTCAATTAAATAGAACCCAGACAGCAGAAGGAGGATCCAACAGAATGAAGAAACAATACTATTCTTTACTGGCAAGTACTCAAAGAAGGGCCATGGACTCCTTTGCCCTCCTGATTTACTTTCTCCCTTTATAGAAGTGTTCTCCTACCCTTGCTATGCATGAAATTGCATGTGACTTGCCATGGTTGCAGACTAGCAAGTGTTACCAATCCTGAAAAAAAAAAAAATCCTTGCTGTAGAAATAGCTGGAAGAATTTTTATTTCAGGATGACATTTTAGTGGCCCATATAGGGACCAGAGAAGATCCTTAACAGCTCTAGGGCTGGTGAGCAAACAGGTAGAGTAACCACAAGTTAGACCACTGTGCTCACTGCTTTTTCTTACCAACCCTAGAATTTGAAGGCATGTGCTTCTCTTAGATTTAAGCTCATGCCCTCTTTGCATTTGATGCTCTCCAGGCTTTTTTGGGGGGATCTATTTTAAGGTTTCATCTTTCTAGTTCATGCTGGTTCTGTATTCAAGTATTTGTTTGACACTTCAGTCTGATTTTGAGTTCAAACTGTTTCAACAGAATTTGGCTAGAAAACAACTTTGGCCTTCAGAAACAGATGATGTTTCTCTGAAACAGTGATGGTTTCTCAAACCTCAACCAGTTTCCATGGAATAGGGGCTGTTATCTGAAAACTGGCTGAAAAAGCTTTGGCTTGGCGTCTCTGGGACCAAGCTGTTTCCTTAGAATTGGCTGGTAGTCACACTTGCAAGTTGTTTGACTTAAGCTCTTGGCATTATAAGCCATTTGAGCAGTTTGAAAATTGTCCTTTACTCTAGAGAAAAACCTCTGAGAAACAGGATCCCAGTTATCTAAGTATTTTGAAGGACTCCTCCCCTAATAGACTCAAGCAATTTTATGTTTAAAAACTGTGTTCCTTCCTCATGCCCATTTCTAACTAATGAACTGACCTGATCAAAGACAATTTAGAATATCAATGACTATTACAGGAATCTTTTAAATCCCCAAATTTATTAATTTCCTTAAAACTCAGTTGGACTACAATAGCTTGAAACTATCCAGAACTGAGTGGAATGCTTATTTCCATTGATATTTTGAGGCTTCCTAACATTATCAAGAATCGACAATTGCCTCCTTGGAAAATAATATTTTAAGATTAACGGAGACAAACAAACAAAGAAAGATAAAATAGTCCCAAAGCCTCAGGCTCTTCTTCCTTGGCTTCTTTGACCCAGGCTTGGCCTCTGATGCCACCTTGTTTCTGTCCTCGCCTCCATTCATCCTGCCCAGACTCCATATCCAGCACCATCTTCCTTCTTCGTGTCTACACAGCCCATACATCTTCTAGACCTTCAAATTCTCCCATACTAATTTCCTCACCAAAGTTCTGTTTTCTCTGAAACTCTTCCCACACACATATCCACAGAATTTGTCAGAACCTGACCCTTTAAGGTTAAGCCTTCTGAGGATCCAGGAGCCAAACTTTTAATTTCTTACATTGCTGGGACTAAACCTGAACTGCAAGTCATAGGCAAAGATTTTCCCAGAATAACCAAAGAGCCTTAGAGATTGGATGGAGAATTTAATAGTCATTCAAACACATCAAACTGCTTTCTCTGATTTATATTAGCTAGATTATATGCTTCTCAGTGAAGGCCAGCCTAGCATTGGATGAAAATCACTAACTGGGAAAATCCTGAAATGTCTTTACAATTATAACTGGAGACTAGCCCTCTAACTTATTATATGATCAGGCTCCAGCAATCACTGAGTTTACTTGGCAATTCCTAGGGCTTTTTCAAAGCCTGTTGATTAGAACAAAATTCAGGCTTGCACACAAAAGTCTGAGGAACCTGTTCATGACTATTCCAATCCACTTCACACTGTTTTGAAAGAAAACTCTGGTCTCTTTCGGATATTGATTTCACCCAGGCAAAGTTTAACTTTCTGTTTAAAAACTTAGGACTGAACTGGGTAAAAAGGACCAAGACAGAATGGAAAACTATGCCCACTCCAGATATAGTTAATCTACCATAGTTAATATACCAAACCAGCTCTTTTGCACTTTAGATGAGTCACATCTAAGGAAGGCTGCCAAAATTCTTAAACTTCAACTGTAGCAAAGGAATGCTCCTAAACAAAACCTAAAACCCCTCCTAGTTTCTGCCATTATTGCAAAGAACCAGGGCAGTGGCAAAGAGATTGTGACAAATTTAAGCACTTCAGGTGCTTTCATCTTTCTAACTAGCCTCTCCAGCATCTTCCCAATTTTCAGTGATGGTGCCCCAAGGAACCAAAGGGGCTCCTCCCATTCCCATTAAGAGGGAGGCCTTGTAATTGCCTTGAGGAACATGTCTCCAGATTGGGGATGAATCTCTTCCAGTCCTAACTGACACTGGAGCCACACTCTCAGTGTTCAACCCCACTACTATAAAACA
Source organism: Camelus ferus (assembly GCF_009834535.1). Lineage (NCBI taxonomy): Eukaryota > Metazoa > Chordata > Mammalia > Artiodactyla > Camelidae > Camelus > Camelus ferus. The sequence continues at coordinate 4,328,814 of NC_045732.1, forward strand.
GCCTCTTCCTAGGAGCACTAAAATTGTTCAAATAGTGGAGATCTCTAATGAATCTCAAGCGGTTCCTGTCTCTGAACCTATTCCCTTTTGTTTAGGTCCTTTGAGATATACACACCCTTTTCTCCTTAGTTCTCTGCCTCTACCCATTTATTAGGCTGAAAGTTCTTAGAGAAGTATAGTGTCAGAATTTCTTTCTCCATAAAGGGGAAAATGATTCTAGAATTTGACAGTACTCGTCAAAGTAACCAATCAGGTGAAGTAAGTGACACTTTGACATCTTTTGTTTGCTGTTTCTGACTGTACTAGAGCTGATTCTGGAAACAGTGATCATTTGACCCTTTTGAATCAGCTACTACTTTCCTTACAGGCAAATTATTTAAATGAAGTTGGCAAAATTCATAGTTCACTACCCATCAAGATTCAAATAGCGCCCTCAAAATCTCTTCCCAAAATTAAACAATAATCTCTAAGTAAAGAGGCCCTTCAAGGCATAAAGCCCATAGTGGAAGATTACAAGGCTCAGGGCCTCATTATCCCTTGTACTAGTTTCTGGAACAATCCCATTTTACTGGAGAGGAAACTTAAGGGCTGAGGGTGGAGGTCTGTCCAGCAAACAACATCGCAATTCCCTGACACCCTGTTGTTCCTAATCCTCACAGGTTACTAACATCCATTCCCATTGGAAGCTACTTATTTACTGTAATTGATTTATGCAGTGAATTCTTTAGCAATTCAGGTGATGAAGCTAGTCAATGCCTTTTGCCTTCACTGGGAATGAAAAACAATTCACCTGGACAGTAATGCCTCAGGGATTTCTGAGAGTCCTTGTTTCTCCCAAATCCTGAAGGCTGATCTGGAAGATATAAAGTTCCCTAGGGGTTCTCATTTGTTGCAATGTGTGAATAATTGGCTTCTTTGCTCTACTTCTCAGGTCTCCTCACAGGAAGACAGCATCTACTTGCAAAGCTTTTATCACTAAAGGGACACAAGGCTGATAAAGAAAAACTGGAGTTTGCCCAAACCCAAGTTCAATTTAGGGCATCTGGTATCAGGACAAGGGCTAGCTACACCTAGATCCTGATAGACTTCATGGTGTCCTAAGTTTCCCAAAACCCAAAACTAAGCACCAACTATGAGGTTTTCTCTAGTTTGTTGGTTATTGTTCAAGTTGGATTCCAAATTTCTCTCTTATGGAAGCCTCTATATGTTTTATTCAACAGTAACAACCCCTTGCCAAATTTTATGGGAATAGTCAAATGACATAGCCTTCAGGGTTTTAAAGGAATGTCTGATGAACCCATCTGCCCTTGGGCATCCCAGTTCTCAGATTCCTTTTTTCCTTTTTGCATATGAAAAGGAAGGGAATGTCCTTGGGATACTCACCCAAACACAGGGGGATGACCATCGACCCATAAGGTATTGTAGCCAGCGACTGGACCCTGTGGCATGGGGAAAATCAACCTTGACTTAGAGCTGTTATGGCCCAAACCACTTGTGAATAAGTCTACCAAGAAAATCATTGTGGGGTCCCCTTTAACCATTTTTGTATCTCATGCAGTAGAAGCTCTCCTGAATTCTCAGCACACTCAAATTCCTCAGTCAGCCACCTCAACTCCTATGAAGCTCTTTTGTTAACTGCTCCTAACAGAACTCTTTTACCTTGTATTAACCTTAACCCAGGTATTCTTCTCCCCTGTGTCACTGTTGAAGTCCCTCAGGACAGCTTAAATTTGATGGACCAACTCCTGACTCCTTGTGAGGCTGTACTGGAAATTCCTTTTGGGTAAAATTGACTTCTCAAGTTTCACTGAAGGCTCTTATTTAAAAGGTGGCAATAAGTATGCTATTGCAACTCCTTTTGATGTTATTAAAGCAGCATGTTTCCTTATGGCTACTTTGGCCTAACAGTTGAATCATATGCTCTTACACAGGCTTGTACTTTAGCTAGGGACAAAAGTGCCCATATTTATACTGATAGTAGATACACTGTTAGAGTAGCTCCTGATTTTGAAATGTTGTGGAAGCAATGTGGCTTCCTTACATCCAGTGGAAATAAAACTTATATCTACCCTTATGCTAAGAAATATTGAATGCAATACTTTTACCTGCCACTTTAGCTATTATTAAGATTCTGGGCCATAGTTCTAATTTAGGCTCTCTGGAACCTAAGGGAAATCTCCTGGTTGATATCTCCACAAGGAACATTGCCCATGGAGGGACCAAGGGTAGCCAAACCACTGTCATTGTGCAAAGGAATATTTCTCCAAATTATAACATGGAATAACTGGCTAGACAAGCCTGTCAAATCAACCAGAGGAAAAAAAAACAAAATTGGAAATTTAACTATTGTTGGTTTGATAAAAAGTGAAACCTCTGGTTTGGACCAAATAACAATGCAGTCCTACCTGATATCCTAAAATTGCCACTCCTTGCCACTGTACATGCATTAAAGCATTAGCCTACTGACAAAATGATAGCCTTTGTGAATCAATATTAGTGAGGAAACATTAACAAGGACACAAAAAGTATCAGCCTCACTTGTCTCATTTGTCTGAAGAACAATCCAATGAAGCCTGTTCATACTGTTCCCAGACATTTTAAACTACTTAATGCACCATTCAAACTCTGGCAAATGGGTTTCTTATGATGTTTCATACGATGTCTCATGGGTATAAATATGTTTTAGTCATGGTCTGTATGTTTTCACACTAGACTGAGACCTTCCCTTGCACAGTCTACTGCCTATTCTGTAAAGTCCTTTTGGAACAGGTGATCCCTATCTGTGGAATTCCTCCTGAACTTCATATTGATTGAGGAACCCATTTTACTGGCCAGATACTTCATCAGTTCTGAACTGTGTGGCTGGTTTTACAACAGTTTCACTCTGCTTACCACTCTCAATCCTCTGATTTAGTCAAAAGCACCAATAGCATTATTAAGACTCACTTGGCAAAGTTTGTAGAGGCCCTCCAAATGCCTTGGCAAAAAGTGTTGCCCTTGGTCCTTCTAAATCTCAAATTCACCCCTTTTGGAACTCATGAACTCTCATCTTTTGGAACAGTCACAAGATGTCCAGTGCACTTGGACCCTGCGTCTTTTGACCCCCAAAAGAGACATACTCCAATATTGCAAAGACCTAACTGGTTCTATTAAAAATTACCATGGTTTGGTAGATCAGTCATTTCACAGTGCACCCTCAGGAAATGAAGGCTTTAAAGATTATGCCTTGCAACCTGGAGATTTCATCTATTTTAAAAGAAACCTCCAGAAGAACTCTCTTTAACGTCACTGGAGAGGCCCCCATCAGGTACTGCTAACCAACCTCTGTGCCACCAAACTCCATATAATAGACTCTTGGATTCACCTGACACACCTAATGAAAGCACCAAATCCTGACTGAACCTGCACATCATTTGTTTACCTGAAAGGAAATATTTCCCAGAATTGAAGCAGATGGCATCGATGACACAGCTTTCCCACAATATCTGGTCCAAGCCTGTTGGAAGTGGATCATCTCACCTTTGATGATTACATGTGGCTTCAGATGATCTCCAATGTCCATAATCTTGATAATATATGGACTTTAGATAAACAGTGTTTGAAATTTTTCCCTCTTGCTCTATCTTATCACTCAAATGTAACCAAAGTGTTTCCAGTCTGTGCATTTTCCTTCTAATGTGAAAGACACTATATCCAGAAAGGCCCTTCCTGGCATTGAGCAATAAAAAGCCACTGAAACTAGAAAACTTGACTCTTGATCATACATTGTTGGTAAGAATGTAAAAAGGTGCAGCCACTGGAAAACAGTCTGGCAAATTCTCAAAAATTTAAACAAGAGTTACCATATAACTAAACAATAGGACTTCTACATATATAGCCAAGAGAAAAGAAAACATAAATCCACACAAAAAACTACGGGATTATTCATAGCAGCATTATTCATAAGAGCTGAAAAGTAGAAACTAACCAAACCTCCATCAGCTGATGAGTGGATAAATAAAAGGTGTTCATGTATCCATAAACATACAACATATATCCATATAATGAAATATATTCATACAAAGAAATGAAGCACATGCTACAAGTGGATGACACATGAAAATATTATGCTAATTGAAAGATGCTAGTAACAAAAGACCACATATTATATGATTCCATTATATGCAATCTCCAGAATAGGCAAATCTACAAATAGAGAAAGTAGATTAGTTGTTTCCAGGGGCTAGGGGTAGGGAAAAGTGTGGAGTGACCAGTAATGTGTATGAAGTTTCTGTCAAGGGTGATGAAAATGTTCTAGGATCAACTGTGCTGATAATTGTATAACCTTGTGAATATGCTAAAACCTACTGAATTGTACATTTAAATAAATGAGTTGTAATGGTATGTGAATTATATCTCAATAAAAACTAAATAAATAAATGTGTAATATAGATTGCTAAGATTTAATATAAGTAAGTATTTAGGATGAATGTCATAATGACTGTAATTTACTGTAAAATCTATCAGCTAAAAACTGACAAAATATCTATGGCAAATGTTAGCAATTACTAAATCTAGGTGATGAGTAAATGGGGTTTCTTATTCTATTCTCTCTACCTTTCAGTACTCAAAAATTATTTTTGGATAATTCAATGAATGAACCAAAGACAAACATCAATCACATAGGCTGGCAACCCCAAGTGTATTTTACATTTTTTCCCTTACTTTTAGCTAGTTAATACAATTTTATAAAAATGAACTTCATTAATATAGTTCAAAAATTAAATATATTTAAAGATGTAGAGTTAAAATCTACCTCCCTCTCCCTCTCATATGTAACCACTGTTATTAGTTTATTGAGTAGCTTTCCAGAGGTTTTTTTAAATCATTACACAAACAAGTATGTATGTGTATATATATATATATATATATACACACATATATATAGTCTTTCCCAATATCTTTATACAAATAGTAAAATATTATACATATACCCTGCACTTTGCTCTTTTCACTTAACTGAATAGTTCCAAGTATTTCTTAGTAATCAAGAGTTCCCCTCTTCTATAAACCTATTTAAACTCTTCTTGAAGTTATTGTTCTATTTACTAGGTTGATCTCTCTCAGATATGATGAGTTTCCTGAGTTTTATCAGTAGTATCAATGGACCTTGGGAGGTCCCACAGGAGGTCCCAACAGAAATGTAAAAGGACTCCAATGACTAGAAACACTGCCTCAGGGAAGGGGGATCAGGTTACTGGGTACTGGCATAAGAAGTGGACGTTACTGTATCCTTTGGAACTTATGAATTTTTAGCCATATAAATATATTTCTATTTTTAAAAAAAAAACTAAAATAAATTAAAATCAGAAGGTAGAACTTCTGTTTAATGTCAGAACGACTGGCCTGGTCTCTTCGACAATGACAACTAAAATAGTGTTATACTAGGCTAGGAGTTTGTTTTAAACTAAAAGAGACTGATGGCCATTCTGACTGATGTGAGGTGATACCTCATTGTAGTTTTGATTTGCATTTCTCTGATAATTAGTGATATTGAGCATTTTTTCATGTGCTTATTGATCGTTTGTATGTCTTCCTTGGAGAATTGCTTGTTTAGGTCTTTTGCTCATCTTTGGATTGGGTTGTTTGATTGTTTCTTATTAAGTCATATGAGCTACTTATATATTCTGGAAATCAAGCCTTTGTCCGTTTCATTTGCAAAAATTTTCTCCCATTCCATTGGTTGTCTTTTTGTTTTACTTATGATTTCCTTTGCTGTGCAGAAGCTTGTAATTTTCATTAGGTCCCATTTGTTTATTCTTGCTTTTATTTCTATTGCTTGGGTAGACTGTTCTAGGAGAACTTTTTGAGATGTATGTCAGATAATGTTTTGCCCATATTTTCTCCTAGGAGGTTTATTGTATCTTGTCTTATGTTTAAGTCTTTGATCCATTTTGAGTTTATTTCTGTGCATGGTGTAAGGGAGTGTTCTAGCTTCACTGCTTTACATGCTGCTTTCCAGTTTTCCCAACACCATTTGCTGAAGAGACTGTCTTTATTCCATTGTATATTCTTGCCTCCTTTGTCAAAGATTAGTTGACCAAAAGTTTGTGGGTTCATTTCTGGGCTCTCTATTCTGTTCCATTGGTCCATATATCTGTTTTTGTACCAATACCATTCTGTCTTGATGACTGTAGCTCTCCTACACTGCTAGTGGGAATGCAGTTTGGTGCAGCCACTATGGAAAACAGTGTGGAGATTCCTCAAAAGACTAGGAATAGACTTACCATATGACCCAGGAATCCCACTCCTGGGCTTATATCCAGAAGGACCCCTACTTCAGGATGACACCTGCACCCCAATGTTCATAGCAGCAGTATTTACAATAGCCAAGACATGGAGAAGCCTAAATGTCCATCAACAGGTGACTGGATAAAGAAGACCTGGTATATTTATACAATGGAATACTACTCAGCCATAAAAACCGACAACACAACACCATTTGCAGCAGCATGGGTGCTCCTGGAAAATGTCATTCTAAGTGAAGAAGCCAGAAATAGAAAGAAAAATACCATATGAGATTGCTCATATGTGGAATCTAAAAACAAAAAGAAAAACAAACACAAAAACACAAAGCATAAATACAAAACAGAAATAGACTCATAGACATAGAATACAAACTTGTGGTTGCCAAGGGGGCAGAGGGTGGGAAGGGTCAGACTGGGAATTCAAAATTTGTAGATACTGACAGACATATGCAGAATAGATAAACAAGATTATACTGTATAGCACAGGGAAATATACACAAGATCTTATGGTAGCTCACAGAGAAAATAATGTGATTATGAATATATATATGTTCATGTATAACTGAAAAATTGTGCTGTACACTGGAATTTGACACAACATTGTAAAATGATTATAAATCAATAAAAAATGTTAAAAAAAAACCTCCAAGTAAAAGAGACTTAATGGAATTAACAACTAAATGCAATATGTGGGGCTTGTTTGAATAACCAGCTGTCACAGATAGCCTGGTTTTAGATATTAAGAAATTGTTCATTTTTGTAGATGTGATCAATGACACTATAGGTATACAGGATAACATCTTTTGTTAAGAGATGTATGTAGTCTGCAACATTTATAGGTAAAATGTCATAATGTCTATACTTTAAAATACTTCATAAAAATATACATAAAACAATATGTACAAGCATTCATTGTGTTGTCTAGGTGATAGTCATATGGGTGTTCAATGTTACATTCTTTCTCCTTTTCTGCATGTTCAAATGTTTTTATAATAAAAAAGTAAGATACAATTAAAAAAAATAAAAACTTGAGTAAAAATCTGGTTTGGGATTTCATAAAAGTATTCCTGGTATCACTTTTTTCTCCAGCCCCTTTAGTTTGGTTTTTGTAAAAATTCACATATGGAGAGGAATTCTGGATACATTTCTTCTGATAGCTCTGGCCCATAGTTAAAGTCCTCAGTCTGAGCCTAGTGAGACTTCACAACCTGCCCTCTACCTGCACCAGCACCAGTCTCCAAGAAACCAGGGATGCTAACTTCACTGGGAACCATGCAATGAAATAGAAGATTTCATCTATTTTATTTACTACTATCCTCAGTCCCTAGAACACTGTTGTAAACATTCAATCAATATTTGGTGAGTGAATGAAAGGTGAGAGAGAGGCCCACTTCCAACATACATAAACTCAGAGCTCAACAGAGCATAGCATTGGTCAAGAAAAGACAGGTGCATCTCAGGTAGACTGAACCCAGGGCAATCTCTTTCAAACAAGAACCCCTGAAATCCAACTCATTTAAGGGTTAAAGTCAAAATAGTTTTCAATATACTTTCTCATGTAGGAAACTAGTGCCATCGAACCACTTCTTCTCAGATAGTGGCTGGCAACAGCAGTATAAGAACTTCCCTTCATGAATATAGAGACACTTCTATCGCAGATTGATGATTTCTTGAGTCCCTGGGAGGTATAAAAATGAACCAAAGAGTTATTTTGACATCCAAAGGTATTCAAAATACTAGGTTCATAGGAGTTGAGAGACTTGAGATCTACTATCAAATCTGTCCACTTAGTTTTCTGTTAGACTCCTTAGATGGGCATGCAATTGCTCTAGGTTTCTGTTTCCTCAGAAGTTTAAAAGAAAAAAAAATCAACAATTGGCATTCTCTATCTCTCAAGGAAGTTACAAAGATGAAAACTAATAAATATTTGTGATGTTTTAGGAGAATATCCCTAAAATTATTATTTTATAATAATTATGAAATGATTTGCTCAAGGTCCTGCAGTGGGAGTTGATAACTTTCCTTCCCTTCCCCCAAGTCATCAGGGTTACTTGATAAAACAAAGATGGGATTATATCATTTCCTTCTTCAAAAACCTTTAATTGTTGTGCATTGCCTTTCTAATCGGCAATAGCAGGGTGAAGTTCTCAGCCTTCACAAGGTCTAGGCCTAGGAATTACCCTTCTTTCTCCTCTGCACCAAAAATTATTTCCTCATCTGTTTTCTGAGTCCTGAAAAGCCTTTTATTGCATGAGATTTGATTTTTCTTTCAACAGTGAAATGGCAACCTTAAAATAGCTCAGATAGAGGTCTTGCATCTGGCTTTCACACTGAGAAGAAAACAGTGAATTCCAGTCCTTTCCTTAGGATAGGCTAAGGGAAGAGAAAATTCACACAAACACACACACACCTACATATGTATAAAAATTTCATAGGGGAGTATCAAAGGATACCAATAGGGGTACTTTTATATCCTCCACAAAGAGGAACCAATGAATCATTTCTGACACTTGTTTGGTAAGAATCAGGAAGTGACCAACAATTCTTGAGGAGCAGAGAGGGCACCAAATAAGCAGAGGAACAAGAAATTAGACACCATTGCCATCTCTACAGAACTAACACAGGAACCATTATAATTGACTAGAGTTTTTTCAACTTACCAAGTGCTTTCATATAGTAAAGAAGTAGGATTACAGACAAGGAGTAGGGAGGAGACCTGGATTTTAGGCCCAGTTCTATTCTTCATTCACTGTAGACTTCTGAACAAGTCTTGGAATGAAAAATAAGTTTCATTTCTCCAATGAGGAGAGTAATGAGACACCTCACTTATATCAATGTCATTAACACTGTCCCTAAAGCTAGAAATGCCAGTGGATCTTTACTGCTCCCTCTTTTTCACCCTCTATCTCACCAAATCTTGTATAACCTACATGAGAAATATGTCTTGAAGCAACCCCTTTCTCTTTTTTCCTCAGTCATGCATATATTCATTTTCATATTCTTTTTCATTAAAGGTTATTACAAGATATTGGATATAGTTCCCTGTGCTATAAAGAAGAAATTTGTTTTTTAATTTATTTTTATATATAGTGATTAACATTTGCAAACTCCCAAATCTCAAAATCTCAAACTCCCAAATTTACCCCTTCCCACCTCCTTTCCCCAGGTAACCATGATATGGTTTACTATGTCTGCAAGTCCATTTGTTTTGTAGATGAGTTCATTAGTGTCCTCTTTTTTTTTTTTAAGATTCCACATATGAGTGATATCATATGATTTTTTTTGTCTTTCTGGCTTACTTCACTTAGAATAAAGATCTCCGGGTCTATACATGTTGCTGCAAATGATATTATTTTATTACTTTTTTATGGCTGAGTAGTATTCCATTGTATAAATATACCATAGCTTCTTTATCCGGTCACCTGTTGATAGATATTTAGGTTGTTTCCATGTCTTGGCTATTGTAAATAGTGCTTCTGTGAACACTGGGGTGCATGTATCTTTTCAATTTAGAGTTCCCTCTGGATATACGCCCAGGAGTGGGATTGCTGGATCATATGATAAGTATTTTTAGTCTTTTGAGGAATCTCCATACTGTTTTCCATAATGGCTTCACCAAATGACATTCTCGCCAACAGTGTAGGAGAGTCCCCTTTTCCCCACATCGCCTCTAGCATTTATTGTTTGTGGATTTTTGAATGATGATCATTTTGACTGACATACCTCACTGTAATTTTAATTTGCATTTATCTGATAATTAGTGACACTGAGCATTTTTTTCACTTGCCTATTGTCCATTTGTATGTCTTCATTGGAGAATTGCTTGTAAATGGGATCTAATTAAACTTATAAGCATTTGTATAGCAAAGGAAACCATAAGCAAAACAAAAAGGCAGCCTATGGAATAGGAGAAAATATTTGCAAAAGATGAGCCTGACAAGAGCTTAATTTCCAGAATATATAAACAGCACATACAACTTAATAACCAAAAAACCCAAACAATCCAATCCAAAAATGAGCAGAAGATGTAAACATCCCTTTCTCTTCATCTCCACTGCCATTGTCCTAATTGAGATCTCCATCATCTCTCATTTAGCTACTGTTACTATCACAAAATGCTTCTAATTGTTCTCCCTTTTGCCTGTCTGAGCCCCACCCCCCATAAACATCATTTACAATACCATCAAGATTACATTTATAAAAATAGGATCATATTACTTCCTTCTTCAAAATCTTCAATAGCTCCCTAGATATAAAAATCTAAATCCCCTAAATTTGCAATCAGAGTCCTATATAATCTGCCAAAATTATAACAATAACAATAAAAATTAACATATTTTGAGCTTTTACAATAATCAAACACCATTCCAAGTTCTTTATACACATTAATTTATTTAATCATCATCATCATCATAAAAAAAACTCTATAAAGTAGGTGATACAGGTTCACAATCCTTTAATGTAAATTTTAGAAGCCAGATATGTTTTAGAATTCAAAGGTTTTCAGATTTTTGGAAGGTGAAAATGCCAAATATTATGAAACACCATCAGCAAGATATAAGGTGGTACTCCATAATCAAATAATTAATATTTCTATAGCAATAAGCATATTAACATTGAATGGGCTATAGACTCTAAGTAGCCTCATGTCACTTAAGATATTGACAACAAATTAATTTGTGGGCTCAAAATCAAATAAATTGTGGTTTTCAGAGCTTTTGGATTTTTGGAACTGTGGATATGAAACGGTGCCATTTTCCCCATTTTTCAAATGAGTCACAGAAAGATTTAGGAAGATGTCCAAAGTCTAACAGCTAACAAGTGCCAGAGCTTGGATTGAACCTAAGCAGTCTAGCTCCAGAGTCAGTGCTGTTAACCAATTTTACCAGAGGCCTCTCAATCCACTCCCTCTATTGACCCTCCACTCCTAAACCAGGACTTGATGTCCCTGTTTCCCTTGCTGCTTACATTTTCACCCTTCTCTCCCACACTTGCTCAAATATACCTCTTATTCAATGTATATTTTGAATTCTGGTCACCCAGTGTTAACTAACTTTTGAGGCTCCCACAAGTGCTTTACCCATACCTCTGTCTTAACTTTCCTCCTATTGAATAGGGCTATATATATATGTCTACCCCAACACTCCACTATACTGCAAGGTCCTCGTGAAAGCAGTAACTATTTTTAAAATTTATTTTTCTTGGCCCCAATTAGGCACTCAGAGAAAGATTCTGGAATGAATGGTTATAGGCATCTTCTGCAGTCATGTGAAAGTTGACTCCATGAATGAGAACCTGTAGCCTGAGTATTGTGAGAGGAAAGAAAGTGATTTAAATAAAGAGAAAGGGGGTGATAGATGGATAGAAGTAGAAGGATCATCATGAGAAAGGAGTAGGATCATAGATACCTGGAGACAAAATGTTAAAAGAAAAATAGGAGAGAATGAATAACCATACAGAAAAACAAACAAACAAAAACTAGGCAGATCAGAACATCCTGGAACTTCTTGGAGGGACCTTTGGGGAAACCGGGGTAGGATGGAAGCTCACTGAGCTCAAAGTGAAGAAGGCTAAGGCAGGATCAGAGCAGCCAGCACTATCCAACTAATCCTCTTTCCAAGCCCTTTGACTGCCAGCATTTCAAAATAACATGGCAGTGCCATCTGAAGGATATATATGGAACTGCAGGCCACTGGCTTTAGACACTAGAAGCTAGAATGTCAGGTGACTAAGCTCTCATGTCACCCAAGCTAACCCCTGGAAAGCCATTCACCATTCGTTCATGATGGACTTTGGAAGAAAAAAGAGTTGGAACAGCCTGATCCTGTTCCTCAATTCAGATCTTTCATTCCAGTCCGCCCCTCCAACATGCCCTCCTTGATTCATGTCCCCTCAACTTTTGTGCCAGTCATGCAATCTCCTTAGCCTGGCATACCATCCTTCCCCTCTTACCCTTACCTAATTGCTATCTGTCCTTCAAGAGCCTTGGCTGCTTCTAAGTGGCAAAGGCACTAGGCTGAGAGGCAGGAAACCTAGATTCTACTCTAGGCTTGGTGATATATTAGTTGTGTGACCTTGAGCTAGTCACTTTCTTTCTGGGATACCAGGCTATTGATCTTTATAGCACATGTGTCTCTTTGAAGGCATATCCTGGGCTGTAATGTGCTGAAAAGATCAATAGCCTAGCATCCCAGAGACCCTGAGTCTCCCTGGGACTCTGAGCACACCATTCTCTCTAGCCCTCATTTTACCCCATCTGCAAAATGAGGAGTAAAATTGTTAGTATTTAAAGGCTTCTCCAGAGCTAATATTCTTGGTTCTGATGAAAATATTGCCTCACTCTACTCTAGCTCCTCTTCTGGCTCCTAGTGGCATTTGTTCTTTTCTAAAGCTTAACTTTCAGCTCCTTGTTCCCTTAACCCAGCTGCCAACTGGAGCACAGAGTTGCCCCAACAAACCTGTAACTCCCTTTTATGCAGTACACAATGCTTATTTTTCATAAATTTTAAAACCTCCCTGTCATAAAATGTTACTGAAGGATATGAGAAAAAGAAGTCCAAAGTACAGATAAGGAAGAAGAAGACCTGAACAATAAAACCATTTGCTCAGGGACATATACATGACGAGTCACAGAGTTAAAATAAAGCTCTTAGTCTAATGTGTTTTTTCCCCATAACAATCCACTGCCTGCCTTGCTGAGAATCACTATGACCTTTCTCTTGGAAGTATGTGTGTGATACCAAAGGCCCAGAGAAAGATCCCAAAAATATTCAGTTCTGTAGCGAAGGAAAGCACAACCACAAGTAAGATTACTTAATGATTGCTCTTAAATCTCCTCCATCTTTACTTTCTGGCTTCATTTATCCTTGGCCTTATAATTGTGCAGAAATAATCTTCAACTTCTAGTAAGTGAAATCTCTAAGGCCTTTGGAGAGACCCTATTCTATAACCCCATCTTATAGATAAGGAAATTGAGGTACCCTCCATAGAATGCCCCCTTCAATGACTCACTTGAGGAGCCAAAGAAAGATCTGCCTAGGAGAGCAATGGGTGTTTTTGAATGACTTCTTGTAATTGAACACAAACACCACCATTCCCAAAGATTCCACAGAGGCAGTGTATCCAATGCTCAAAAAAAAAAAAAAAAAAAAAAAAAAAAAAAGATTAATGAAAGTCCAACAAAACAAGTTTGATTTTTTTCCACATAGCAAAAATGTAGTCAAATCATTTCAGAATAGAATATTCTGTTATACCTACGTTCATCCCCACCTCTCCACTCCTGTGACATTGAAAAGCAGACTGGTAAATGGAGGAATTTAGAAAGTCATGCATGTGATTAAGCAAGGTACATGCTCAGAAAAGTCCTAAGGAGGCCCTAAGCTTTCCCTTTGGGTTGATCCCTAGGCTCAGAGTAAAACTAGCAAAGAAATGAAGGAGTGTTGTCAACAGAGAGACAATCAGTAAAAACCAGAACAGGAGGTTGTCCTCCTTTTTTTTTTTTTTTCCAGGAGAAGAGGTTGTTTGTTTCTTTCAGGTTCTGATACTAAGGAAAATCTCTGTGAAAACATTAGCTGAACATGACATATATAAGTGGAAAACTCATTGATCATTCATGACATAGAACAGTCTTTGAAAAAATAATTTGAAAAAGTCTCAAAACAAATGGACTACTGCAACCTTCACCAATAAAAAAGGAAACATTGGGAAAGAGGAGAATCTTATTTTCATAATTACCATATTATAATAGTCAAATGTCCAATTTTCAAAAAAAAATACAAGTCATACAAAGAAACAGGAAAACATGGTTAATTGAGAGGAACAAAATAACTTGACAGAAACTATGCCTGAGGAAGCCCAGACATCAGATTTAGTAGACAAAGACATTAAAAAAATTGTCTTAAATATGCTCAAAGAGCTGAAGGAAAACATTGACAAAGAATTTAAGGAAGTCAGGAAATGATATATGAACAAAATAAAATCAATAAAGAGATAAAAGTTATAAAAGGAAATTAAAAATTCCAGACTGAACAGTATAATAACTGAAATAAAAATTCACTATGGGGGATCAAGAACAAGTTTGTGCAGGAAGAAGAAAGAATCAGCAAACATAGAGACATGATAAATGAAATAATCAAATCTGAGGAGCAAAAAGAAAAAACAAATGAAAAAAAAGTAAGCACAGACTAAGGGATTTGTGGAACACCAACAAATAATCCAGCATATGTATTATGGGAGTCTCATGAAGAAGAAAGAGGGAAAGGGGCAGAAAGAATATTTAAAATAATAAATGAAAATATCCCAAATTTGAAGAAAGACATGAATCTGTAAGAAGTTCAACAAACTCCCCATGTGATAAAGAGAACCACAAAGAGACTGTTGAAAGCCAAAACAAAGAGATAATCTTAAAAGTAGCAACAGAGAAGCAACTTGTCATGAACTAGCAATCCTCAATACAATTATCAATCAATTTCTTATCGGAAATCTTGCAGGGCAGAAGGCAATGGTTGACATATTCAAAGTGCTGACAGAAAAAAAACTTGTCAATCTAGAATTTTATTTCCAGTAAAACTGTCATTTAAAAATGAAGAGGAATAAAGACATTCTCAGATAAACAAAAGCTGACAGAGATCATTACCACTAAACCAGCCCTACAAGAAATGCTAAAGAGAATCCTTTAAGTTGAAATGAAAGGACACTAAACAGTAGTAATTTAAAACCATATGAAGATATGAAGATCTGTGGTAAGTTTGCTATAGGCAAATATAAAAGTCAATAGTATAGTAATTTTGGATTGTAACTCCATGTAATATTTTCTACTGGATTAAAAACACAATATATTAAAATAAGTTTAAATCTATATTATTGGGCTCATAATTATAAGGATACAATTTGTGACATTGATGATATAAAAAGGGCAGAAGTGTACAGGAGTAGAGTTTTTGTTTGTGATGGAAAGTAAATTGGTGACAATTCATATTAGATTATTATAACTTTAGAATGTTATGTATAATCCCCATGATAACCACAAAGAAAATCCCTATAGAATATGCACACAAGGAAATGAGAAAGGAATAAAAAACACATCACTACAAAAATCAATTAAACACAAAATCAGACAGTAATGAAGAAAATAAGGGATAAAAAGGCTAGGAAAAAAACCCAGAAAACTGCAGAAGTAAGTCCTTTTTCAGTAGTTACATTTAATTTAAATGGATTAAACTCTGTAATCAAAAACAGAGATTGGCAGAATGTATTAAAAAACATGTCACAACTATATGCTGTCTAAAAGAAAGTCACGTTAGAACTTAAAAGACACAAATACATTGAAAGTAAAAGAATGGTAAAAGATACTGCAAATAGTAACCAAAACAAAGATCAAGTGGCTACACTAATATCAAACAAAATACACTTTGTTATAGACTGAATTGTTTCCCCTCCCACCAAATTCATGTGTTGAAAACCTAATCCCCAATATCTGGAGATAAAACCTGCAAGAATATAAAAAAGGTTAAGTGAGGCCATAGTGTGGAGTCTTAATCAGGACTAGTGTCCTTATAAGAAGAGTAAGAAACACCAGATACATCACTCTCTCTTCACGTGCAGTCAGAGGAAACACCATGAAGGATGTGGCAAAAGGGCAGCCATTTACAAGCCAAGAAGTGAATTCTGACCAGAAACCAACACTATGGGATCTTAACCTTGGATTTCTAGCCTACAGAACTGCAGGAAAATTACTTTTTCTTCCTTAAGACATCAGCCTATGGTACTTCGTTATGGTAGCCTGAGCTGACTAATAGAGACTTTAAGTAAGAAAATCACTATAAAAGACAAAGAAAACATTACATATTGATAAAAAGATCAGTTCCCCCCAAAGATATAATTATACACGCATATGTGCCAGACTTCACAGGTCTCAAAATATATGAAGCAAATTATTAACAGAAATAAAGGGAAAAATAGCAGATTTACATTAATAGTTGGAGATGTCAGTACTTCAGTTTTACTGATGAACTGAACCAGACAGAAGATCAATAAGGAAAGAGAGGATTTGAACAACACTAAAATTCAATTGAACATAACAGACATATAGAGAATATTTTACCCAATGGCAGTAGAGTACTTTACTCAAGTGGACATTCTCTGGGATAGATAACAAATAGTAGGCCACAAAAAAAATTTTTAAAAACTAAAAAGTTTAAAAAGATTGAAAACATAAATTGTCTCTTTCAATCACAATAGAAGGAAACTAGAAAAAAATAACAGAAAAAAACTAAAAAATTCACAAATATGTGGAAGTTAAACAACACACTCTTAAACAGCTAGTAGGTCAAAGAGGAAATCACAAAGGAAATTAGAAAATACCTTGAGTCAAAGAACAAAGAAACTACAACATACCAAAACTTTTTGGGACGAAATTTAAAGTACCAAAGAAGTAAATTTATAGCTGTAAATGCATATTGTAAAAAGAATAAAAAGTCAATTCAATAATCAAACTATACACATAAAGGAACTGGAAAAAAGAGAGCAAAATGGAGAAAGGAGACAATAAAGACTAGAACAGAGATAAACAAAAGAGAAAGTAGACAAAAAGGAAAAAAAAGTTAGTTCTTTGAAAAGACCAACAAAATTGATAAACCTTTAACTAGATTGACTAAGAAAAATAGGAGAGGAGGAGGAGATCAAGATGGTGGAGTAAGAGAATGCAAAGCTCACCTCTCCACATGAACACATCAAAAATGCATCTAAATGTGGAGCAATTCTCACTGAAATTAAAACTCAAGACTGGCTGAAAGACTTCTATGCAACCAAAGATGTAAAAAATATCCACACAAAATTGAATAGGAAGGAATGAGAAGCAATCAGGTCAAGACCTGCATCCTTGAGAGGGGACAAAGAAAACAAAGGGGTTTACATGGGCTTGTAGATCCTCCCCCAGCAGTGAATGGTTTGAACCACATATTGGATGCCCCAGACCTGAGGTCTGACACTGGGAGGATGAGTCCCTTAGCTTGTTTGAAAACCAGTGGGACTGACAGCAGATCTGCAAGAAATCTAGACTCCACTCATGAAGAATGCACACACTTACTCCAGGACAAGGCAGAATAAGTAGATTGAAACTTTCTAGGAATCTGGCCGGGTTCCCTTGACTGCCCTAGCATGCACCACACTCTGAGCCAAGCACTTAATGCAGCACCACTTACTCCATGGCACAGCTAAAAACTAGGGGAAAACTGCTGCAGCCAACAAGAGTGCATAGTTGTAAGGGACAAAGCTGGTTAAGACCTCCATGGCATCTGAATAAGGCAAAGGTAACCATTACTGGAGTTCATGGAGGCAATAAATCAGAAGTGGTCTGGAGTTCTGGTGCCAGGACTGCCTCAGCATCTGACCAATACCAAGCACTACCTCCAGCCCCTCTTGCTCCAACACTGCTCTCTTCTGAGACAAAGGATCCAATGCTGGGAGGAGGGAGAGTACACATCCAGAGGGAAGAGCACTAGCTTAGACCCAACTCTCAAGGCTTCTGCTCCAGCAACTTGGACCCCAATCCCACTCCCAATAGGGTAGTGTTGGCCATTGAGCAAAGGTGAAGACCCAGCTCACACTTGGCTGTGGCTCTACCCCTCCATCTCTGGACCCATCTCCTATCAATGTGATAGCTGCCAGAACAATCTGGAAGAAGACATGATCCATGCTTATGTCAAATCCAGTCTTCCCACCAAAGTCACTGAGCACACACAGAATGTATAGGATGAGGCCAGACAAGGACAGTCTTTCAAGACTGGGGTAGGTAAATGCTTCAACTAATTTCACAGAGCAGAGCAGAGAAAGTTAAGCAAAATAAGAAGATGGAAGACTGTGTTTCAAATGAAAGAACAAGTGAAAAATGAAAAGAAGTAATAAAACAGAGAAAAATAAATTACCAGGTAAATAGTTCAAAACATTAGTAATAAGAGTGATAACTGAATTAGAGAAAAGAATAGATGAACATAGTGAGAATTTTAACAAGCATAAAATATGGAAAAAATGTCAGAACTGAGCAATACATTAACTGAAATGAAAAATAGACTATAAGGGGGGAGAGAAGTAAGATGGTAAAGTAGAAGGATGCTTGTAGCTCACCCTCTCCCACAAATACACCAAAACTCACGTCTACAGACCCACTCAGCAATCCAGAGCACCTACCGAACTCTGACAAAATATCACCTTCTTCGAAAGACAAAGATGCCAAAAATCTGGTAGGAGAAAAGGAAAAAAGAAAGAAGATAAAGCAAAATAGAGCGGGACCGGTCCCGCAGGGAGGGAGCAGCAAAGGAGGAATAGCTCATTTGCTGGGTCTTCCCCCTCCAATGGAGAGGCCAACAGGATGGAGGGGGAGCCTCCAAGGCTCAGATCTGTCCCAAACACTTCTTGACTGACAGAACTAAGTTAAATGGGCACAGAGGGTCCCTGTGACACCCAGCCTGAGATGCGAGCCAGCAGCTGGAGCTGGGACAGGCTGCCCAAGCCAGATGGAGGACTGGGGCGGCTGCACTGATGCAGCCCTGGGGAACTGCAGGGTGCTGCATGCTGTGCCTGGGAGGGGATATGGAGCAGAACAACCTTGGTCCCCCATAAATTGTGAAAAAAGCAAAGCAACATGGCTGGTGTGCCCTGTGGGGAGGGGTGCCTTAGCCTTTGTCTCCTCAGACCCTTGGAGCCATTACTGGTGCTTCTTGCAAGAAGAGAGGCAGGGCACAGCCACAGACTAAATATCCTCCTGTGTGCAGTGCCCGGGCGGGGGTGGGGCTGAGATGTGAATCCACACCTGGGGGCTCCACAACCTCCTGGGCAGGACTGAGACTTGTTTACAGCCCGAGGAAGATAGGATCTGTCTCCCTGGAACCTCAGAGAACTCACACCACCAAGACATACAAGGAGCTGAGATTTGGAACGGAGCAAGGACAGTCCTCCCCAAGCCCACCTATGGAGCACCAACCTGAGGCAGAGGGGGCAGCTGTACAGAGCAGCAGAGCAACAGGCACTGGGAGAGGGTGGGCAGCCACCCACCTTCCTGGCAGGAACGCAACACCTGACTGCAGTGCTGGGAGGGGGCATGATCTGCCCACATGCCTCACCCGAATGCAGCATCTGACTGTGGCATCAGAAGAGGAAGTGACCCGCCCACCCACTGGTTTTAATCCTGCATAGGCTTTAGATAAATAAATAAATAAACTCCTTAAGGACTACAATAGATAACTGATACTCCATAAGCCACAGTGCCAGAGATATGAGCATGAGCATTATGAAGAAGCAGAGGAACCACTCCCAATTAAAAGATCAATAGAAATCCCCTGAAAGCATGATCAAGGAAATAGACACTGATGACCTACTAGATCAAGATTTCAAAAAAGGAGCGCTCAAAGTACTGAAGGAACTAAAAGAAATAGTGTTTAGAGATATAAAATATGTCAAAAATGAAATAGAAGGTGTAAAGAAGAACCAAGGAGAATTAGTAAATTCATTTGCTGAGATGAGAGCTGACCTAAAGGCTGTTCAAAGCAGGCTAGATAATGCAGAGGAACGAATAAGTGGCCTAGAAGACAAGAAAATAGAAAGCACTGAATCAGAACAGCTGAGATAAAAACAAATAAAAGCCAATGAAAACAATATAAGGGACCTATGGGATAATATAAAGGGTCCCAATCTTTGCATAATAGGGGTCCCAGAAGGGGAAGAAAGATCAAAGGTGATTGAAAAGGTTTTTTGAAGAAACCATGACTGAAAACTTCCCAAACTTAAAGAAGGAATCAGATATCCAAGTACAGGAAGCTCAGAGGGTCCCAAACAGGAAGAACCCAAATAGACCCACACCAAGACATATCATAATCAAGATGGCCACAGTCAATGATAAAGAAATGATCCTGAAGGCAGCAAAAGAAAAACAAAGAGTGAGTCACAAGGGAACCCCAATAAGGCTCTCAGCTGATTTCTCTACACAAACACTACAGGCCCGAAGGGAGTGGCAAGATATATTCAAAGTCCTAAATGAAAAAAAGATGCAGCCTAGGATACTCTCTCCAGCAAGGCTAACCTTTAGAATAGAAGGAGAGATAAAGAACTTCACAGACAAGCAAAAACTAAAAGAGTTTAGCAACACTAAACCCATGCTAAAAGAAATATTGACAGGTCTACTCTAAATAGAAAGGAAGTAGGATGCTACAAAAATGAGAAACTCATAACTGGAAAGGTGATAACTACCATGAATTTCAAATAGAATAAACACAGAATTATAAAAGAAGACATCTAAATCATTAAGAATGGGAGAGGCAATCAAGGAAATCCACTGTGGAAAACAGTATGGAGACTTACCATATGAACCAGCTCCTGTGCATATATCCAGAAGAGACCCTATTTCAAAATGACACCTGCACCCCAATGTTCATAGCAGAACTATTTACAACAGCCAAGACATGGAAACAGCCTAAATGTCCATCAACGGATGACTGGATGAAGAAGCCATGGTATATTAATATAATGGAATACTATTCAGTCACAAAAACTGACAACATAACTCCATTTGCAGCAACATGGATGCTCCTGGAGAATGTCATTCTAAGTGAAGTAGCCAGAAAGTGAAAGAAAAATACCATATGAGATCACTCATATGTGGAATCTAAACAAAAACATAAATACAAAACAAAAATAGACTCACAGACATAGAATACAAACTTGTGGTTACCAAGGTGGTGGGGGGTGGGAAGGGACAGACTGGGATTTTAAAAAGTAGAAAAGATAAACAAGAGTATACTGTATAGCACAGGGAAATATATACAAGATCTTGTGGTAGCTCACAGTGAAAAAAAAGTGACAATGAATATATATATGTTCATATATAACTGAAAAATTGTGCTCTACACTGGAACTTGACACAACATTGTAAAATGACTATTACTCAATAAAAAAAAGTTAAAATAAATAAATAAATAAATAAATAAATACATACATACATAAAATGCATAGTCTTTTAAAGTAGTTTTATAATTTTCTCCCCAAAATTACAGAGGTTGATTTTTAACTAAGTGAAATACAAAAAGTTCAAAGAACAAAGTTTAAATATCACCTAAAATCCCACTACTCGTATAGAATCACTTAACATTTTGGACATCATTTCAAAAAAAAATCTCTCTAGGCATAAAGATATTTTACACAAGTGGGATTTTCTTATGGAGGCATTGAATAATCTCATTTTGCCCCACTCAGGATGTGATGGATAGCTTCTCATGACAATAAAAATACACTGTGCTTTCATCGTTATTTTTAATGACTGCCTAAATATTTTATGCTTGTATCATAATTTATTTAACCAGTTTCCTTTTGATAGACATTTAAGTTAACTTCTAAGGTTTTGTTATGTGATTATAAACAGCGGTATGATGAAGACACATTCTTTTTCCAATGTATATTCTATACCAATGTATAATTTTTCTCCATAGGTCAAATACCCAGAATTGGGAAATCTGGTCAAAGGTCAAGTACATTTCACATTCTGATATATCAAACTGTCCTCCAAAAAACCTGTACCAAACTATACCCATAATAAAAGTGTTTATTTCTTCTAAGCCTTGCCCTTGATAGCGTTTTGATGACTATTTTATTTTTGCTTATTTGAAAGATTTTGTTATCTCAGTGCAAATCAAAAACTACAATGAGATATCACTTCATACCCTCTATGATGGCTGTACTCAAAAAGTCAGACAATAACAAATGTTAGCGAGGATGTGGGAAAATTATGTAGAATGGTTCAGTCACTTTGGAAAACAGTGTAGCAGTTTCTCAAAAAGTTAAATGTAGCATTACCATATGACCCAGGAATGGCACTCCTAGGTATATATCCAAGAGAAAAGAAAACATGTCCACACAAAAACCTGTACACAAGTGTTCATAGCAGCATTATTCATCTTAGCCAAAAAGTGGAGACAACACAAATGTTCATCAACTAAATGAATGGTTAAATAAAATGTGGTATGACCCTGCAATAAACTATTATTTGGCAATAAAAAGAAGTACTGATTCATGTTACAACACAGATAGAACCTGAAAACATTATGCTACGGAAGAAGCCAGACACAAAGGATCACATGTTTTATGTTTCCACTTATGTGAAATGACTGCTAATGGGTTCGAGATTTCTTTTAGATGTGATGAAATATTCTAGAACTGATTGTGGTGATAGTTGCACTCCTACATGAATATACTAAAACCCACTGGGTGAATTGTACAGTATGTGAAATATATCTCAATAAAGCTGTTATCATAAAAAGTGTTCTCAAAAAAATAAATAAACTATGAGGAATTAACAGCAGACTATGTGATACAGAACAATGCATAAGTGACCTGGAAGATAGAATAATAGAAATCACCTGATCAAACAGCAAAGATAAAATTTTTTAAAAATGTGAACAGTTTAAGGGACTTCTAGAGCAATATCAAGCTTACCAACATTCTCAAACAAGATGTTGGTGAGAATGGAGAGAAGAGAGAATATGGCAGAGTAGAAGGACGCTCACAGCTCACCCTCTCCCACAAATGCACCAAGACCCACATCCACAGACCCTCTCAGCCAACCAGAGCACCTGTGGAACTCCAACAGAACATCGCCCTCTTCAAAAGATAAAGATGCCAAAAATCTGGTAGGAGAAAAGGAAAAAAGAAAGAACAAAAGGCAAAGCAGAGCAGGACTGGTATCGTGGGGAGGGAGCAGCAAAGGAGGACCGGCGCTCGTTCACTGGGTCACCCCTCTCCAACTGAGAGGCCAGCAGGATACAGGGGGAGTCTCCGAGGCTCAGATCTGTACGGAGCAGCCCTTGACTGACAGAGCTAAGTTAAATGGGCACAGAGCGTCCCCCCGACACCCAGCCTGAGATGCAGGCTGGCAGCTATGGGCAGGGCCAGGCTGCCCAAGCCAGGCAGAGGATGGGGGTGGATGCACTGATGCAGCCCTGGGGAACTGCAAGGGGCTGTGTGCCGTGGCTGTGGGTGTACAGGGCAGAACAATCTGGGCCCTCCATAAAACAGCATGGTTGATGTGCCCTGGAGGGAAGTGTGCATACCCCCATCTCTAAAAACCCACGGAAAGTTTTCCAGGGAAGAGAGGCGGGGCTCAGGCACAGCCGCCATATCTTCCAGTGCTTAGCACCCAGGCAGGGGCAGGGGCGAAAACTGCATCCACACTGAAGGGCTTAGCAGCCTGAAAGGCCAGACTGAGACTGGCCTACAGCCCGAGGCAGAGAGGATCCTTCCATCCTGGTCCATCAGAGGACTTGCTCCACAAAGACAAACAAGGAGCTGAGCTTTGATCCGAAGCAGGGATAAGGCTATCCCTCAGACTTCCCCGAGTCCACCTGCGGAGCACCGACCAGGGCGGAGCACACAGCTGCACAAAGCAGTGGAGCTACTGGTGTGGGGAGAGGGAGAGCGGCCCCCCGCCTTTTGGGCAGGAACACAGCCCCCGACTGAGGTGCTGGGAGTGGGCATGACCCGCCCTCCTACACGGCCAGTTGGCAACATCTGACTGTGGCATCGGGAGGGACAGTGACCCGCCCGCCCACAGCAAAGGAGAGCTGCATCTGACCCAGCATTGGGAGGAGGAGCCATCTGCTTGCAGACAGGTACTGGGAGCAGCACAGAAGAGGGCGCCAATGGAGGGCCTCTGAAAACAGCAAGCTGAGCTTCCAAAACAGGACGAAGACAGAAAGACTTCACATTAAAAGCACACAGACTCCAGGAAAACACCGATAACCTCCTCCCCTTTTTTAAATCTGTTCTTACCTGTTCTATTTTCTATTACCCTCTTAATTTTTACTTCTTAATTCATTTGTATTTCTCTTAGGTTTTGATGTCCTGTTATTGATTAGACACAGGTTTCAAATACATCTTTTCATCACCCCCCCTTTTTTTTTTAAAGGTTTTGAAAGGACGTCTCAACCCGATTGATACTCTGCTTCAACTCGGTCTTCTATTATTCATTATACACTGTTTTAAAACCTTCTTTCTCCCTTATGTTAAAATTCTTTCTCTCTCTCTCTTATTTTCTTTCTTTTTTTACAAAGTCTTATTCTTAAATAGGCATTAGATAGCTAAACTCCTTAAGGACAAAAATAGATAACTGATACTCCATAAACCACAGTGCCATAGAGGTATGAGCAAGATGAAGAAGCAGAGAAACCTTTCCCAATTAAAAGAACAAGAGAAATCCCCTGAAAGAAAGCTCAATGAAATAGATATCGATAGCCTAGTAGATCAAGATTTCAAAAAAGGAGTGATCTAAGTGCAGAAGGAATTAAAAGAGACAGTGTTTAGAGATATAAAATATGTCAAAAATGAAATTGAAGCTATAAAGAAGAGCCAAGTAGAATGGGGAAACTAATTAACAGAGGTGAGGAATGATCTAATAGCTGTGCAAAGCCAACTAGATAATGCAGAGGAATGAATTAGTGAACTAGAAGACAGGACAATAGAAAGCACCTATTCAGAAGAACTACAAGATATACAAATAAAAAATAATGAAAATAGCATAAGGGAACTATGGGATAATATAAAGCATCCCAATCTTCGCATAATAGGGGTCCCAGAAGGGGAAGAAAGATCAAAGGGGATTGAAAAGGTTTTTTGAAGAAATCATGACTGAAAACTTCCCAAATTTAAAGAAGGAATCAGATATCCAAGTACAGGAAGCTCAGAGGGTCCCAAACAGGAAGAAACCAAATAGACCCACACCAAGACATATCATAATCAAGATGGCCAGAGTTAAGGATAAAGAAATGATTCTAAAGGCAGCAAGAGAAAAGCAAAGTGTAAGTTACAAGGGAACCCCCAAAGTCTCTCAGCTGATTTCTCTACACAAACACTACAGGCCAGAAGGGAGTGGCAAGATATATTCAAAGCCCTGAATGTAAAAAGATGCAGCCTAGGATACTTTATCCAGCAAGACTAACGTTTAGAATAGAAGGAGAAATAAAGAATTTCACAGACAAGAAAAAGCTGCAGGAGTTTAGCAACACTAAACCCATGTTAAAAGAAATATTGAAAAGTGTGTTCTAAATAGAAAAGCAGCAGGATACTACAGAAATGAGAAACTCACAACTGGAAAGGTGATAACTCATGAATTACAAATAAAGTAAACACGAAATTATAAAGGAAGACATACAAATCACTGAGAGTGGGAGAGGGAGGCACGGAAATATAGAATATATTTTTTTTCTTTCTTTTTTAAATTTTTTTAATGGTAGGATGTGTTTGAGATCATGTTACTATCAGTTTAATAAAAACAGTTATAGTAATGGGCTAATAGATTTACAAAAAAGGGTAACCACTAACCAAAAACTTACAAGGGAGTCACAAAAATTAAATAAAATCCATGATAATACAAAGGAAAATTACCAAACCACAAAAGGAAGAAGAAAGGAACAAAGAGGATATAACAACTCAATTGCAAAGTTAAGTTCAAAATGGCAATAAACACACATCTATAATTAATTACGCTAAATGTTAATGGACTAAATACTCCAATGAAAAGACATAGAGTGGCAGACTGGATAATAAAGCAACAATCTTCAATATGATGCATACAAGAGACCCACCTTAGAGAGAAGGACACATACAGATTGAGAGTGAAAGGATGGAAAAGGATATTCCATGCAAATGGAAAAGCCAAAAAAGCAGGTGTTGCAGTACTGATGTCAAACAAAATAGACGTTAAAACAAAGGCCGTAAAGAAAGATAAAGAAGGACATTTTATAATGATCAAAGGAGTGATACAAGATGAGGATATTACACTCGTTAATATATATGCACCCAATATAGGAGCACCTAAGTACATAGAACAATTACTAACAGAGATAAAGGGGGATATTGAGGGGAATACAATCATAGTTGGAGATTTTAACACTGCATTAACATCACTAGACAGATCTTCCAGACAGAAAATAAACAAGGCAACAGAGAAATTAAATACTACAATAGAAAAACTAGATTTGGTGGATATTTTCAAAGCATTACACCCTGAAAAAAAAAGGATATACATTCTTTCCAAGTGCACATGGAACATTTTTCAGGATCGATCATGTACTTGGGCACAAAAGAAACCTCAACAATTTTAAGAAGATAGAAATTATCTCAAGCATCTTTACTGACCACAATGCCATGAAACTGGAAATCAACAACAGAGAAAAAAAGGAGAAAAAAAGGAAAGCATGGAGATTAAACAATATGTTATTGAAAAAACAATGGGTGAAAGAGGAAATCAAAGCTGAAATTAAAAATTACCTTGAGACAATTGACAATGAAAGCACAACCACTCAAAACCTATGGGACAAAGCAAAGGCAGTACTAAGAGGGAAGTATACAGTAATACAGGCCTCCCTCAAAAAAGAAGAAAAATCTCAAATAAACAATTTAACCGACCACCTGAATGAATTAGAAGAAGAAGTACAAAAAGCCCCAAAAAGAAGCAGAAGGAAGGAAATAGTAAAGATCAGAGAGGAAATAAATACAATAGAGATTAACAAGACCATAGAAAAAAATCAACCAAACCAAAAGCTGGTTTTTTGAAAAAGTAAATCAAATCAACAAAGCTTTTGCCAAACTGACAAAGAAGAAAAAAGAGAGAGCACAAATTAGCAAAATAAGAAAGGAAAATGGAGAAATTAAATCAAATAAAATAGAAATACAGAATGTCTTATGAGAATATTATGAAAAACTATATGGAACCAAACTGGATAACCTAGAGGAGATGGACAAGTTTCTGGAAACATACTGTCCACCAAAACTGAATCAAGAAGAATCTGAACACTTGAACAATCCAATCACTAGAAAGAAAATAGAAATAGCAATTAAAAACCTCCCTACAAATAAAAGTCCAGGACAGGATGGCTTCACCAGGGAATCCTACCAAACATACAATGAAGAAATCATACCAGTCCTTCTCAAACTCTTTCAGACGATTGAAAAGGAGGGAATACTCCCAAACTCATTCAATTAAGCCACCATAACCCTGAAACCAAAACCAGGCAAAGACACAACAAAACAAGAGAATTATAAGCCAATATCACTGATGAACATAGACACCAAAATCCTCACCAAAATTTTAGCAAATAGAATGCAACAACAAATAAAAAAGATTATACATCATGACCAAGTGGGGTTCATCTCAGGGACACAAGGCTGGTTCAACATACGCAAATCAATCAATGTAATACATCACATCAACAATGAAAGGAATAAAAACACATGATTATCTCAATCAATGCAGAAAAAGCATTTGATAAAGTTCAACACCCATTTATGATAAGAACTCTCGCCAAATTGGGTATAGAGGGAACATATCTCAACATAATAAAAGCTATATATGACAAATCTACAGCTAGCATAGTACTCAATGGTGAAAAACTCAAAAGCTTCCCACTAAAATCTGGGACAAGGCAAGGATGCCCACTATCACCACTCCTATTCAACATAGTCCTGGAAGTCCTAGCCACAGCAATCAGGCAAGAGAGAGAAAAAAATGGGATTCAAATTGGAAAAGAAGAGGTAAAAGTGTCACTATATGCCAATGACATGTTACTATATATAGAAAACCCTACAAGGTCCACACAAAAACAACTGGAGCTGATCAAAGAATCATGCAAGTTAGCAGGTTAAAAGATTAATTTGCAAAAATCAGTTGTGTTTCTTTGCACTGGTGAACCAACAGTAAAAGAAAATAAAGAAAAAATCCCCTTTAAAATAGCACCCAAATTAATAAAATATCTGGGAATAAATCTAACCAAGGAGTTTAAAGAATTATACACAGAAAACTATAAAACACTGATTAAGGAAATTTAAAAAGGCTTAAAAAATGGAAAGATATCCCATTCTCCTATTTTGGAAGAATCATTATTATCAAAATAGTCATACTGTCCAAGGCAATCTACAGATTTAATGCAATCCCTATCAAATTACCCAGGACATATTTCACAGAACTAGAACAAATCATAATAAAATTTATATGGAACCATCAAAGACCTAGAATTGTCAAAGCATTACTGAAGGGAAACAAAGAGGCTGGAGGAATAACTCTCCCAAACTTCAAACATTACTATAGAGCTACGGTCATCAAGACAGTATGGTATTGGTACCAAAACAGACATATACAAAAATGGATCAGAATAGAGAGCCCAGAAATGAACCCACAAACTTTTGGTCAACTCATCTTCAACAAAGGAGGCAAGAATATACAATGGAATAAAGACAGTCTCTTCAGCAAATGGTGTTGGGAAAACTGGACAGCAGTATGTAAAACAATGAAGCTAGAACACTCCCTTACACCATATACAAAAATCAACTCAAAATGGATCAAAGACTTAAACATAAGACAAGATACAGTAAAACTCCTAGAGGAAAATATAGGCAAAATATTATCTGACATAAATTTCAAAAATTTTCTCCTAGAAGAAATAAAAGCAAGAATAAACAAATGAGACATAATGAAACTTACAAGCTTCTGCACAGCAAAGGAAACCATAAGCAAAACAAGAAGACAACCTACCAAGTGGCAGAAAATTTTTGCAAATGAAACTGACAAAGGCATGATCTCCAGAATATATAAGCAGCTCATACGACTCAATAAGAAAAAAATAAACAACCCAATCCATAAATGGGCAGAAGACCTAAACAAGCAATTTTCCAACGAAGACATACAAATGATCAAAATGCACATGACAAAATGCTCAATATCACTAATTATCAGAGAAATGCAAATCAAAACTACAATGAGGTATCACATCACACCAGTCAGAATGGCCATCATTCAAAAATTCACAAATGACAAAAGCTGGAAATGCTGTGGAGAAAGGGAAACCCTCATACAGTGCTGGTGGGAATGCAGTTTGGTGCAGCCACTATGGAAAACAGTGTGGAGATTCCTCAAAAGACTAGGAATAGACTTACCACATGACCCAGGAATCCCACTCCTGGGCTTCTATCCAGAAGGAATGCTACTTCAGGATGACACCTTCACCCCAATGTTCATAGCAGCACTATTTACAATAGCCAAAACATGGAAACAGCCTAAATGTCCATCAACAGTTGAGTGGATAAAGAAGAGGTGGTATATTTATACAATGGAATACTACTCAGCCATGAAACCCGACAACATAATGCCATTTGGAGCAACATGGATGCTCCTGGATAATGTCATTCTAAGTGAAGTAAGCCAGAAAGAGAAAGAAAAATACCATATGAGAATGCTCATATGTGGAATCTAAAAAACAAAAACAAAAACAAACAAACAAATGAACAAATAAAAACGAAGCATAAATACAGGACAGAAATAAACTGATAGAGAATACAGACTTGTGGTTGCCAAGGGGGTGGAGGGTGGGATGGGATAGACTGGGATTTCAAAATTGTAGAATAGATAAATGGGATTATACTTTATAGCACAGGGAAATATACATAAAATGTTATGATAACTCACAGAGAAAAAAATGTGACAATGAGTTTGTATATGTCCATGTATGACTGAAAAATTGTGCTGAACACTGGAATTTGACACAACATTGTAAAATGATTATAAATCAATAAAAAATGTTAAAGCCTCAAAAAAAAAGATGTTGGTGAGAATGTAGTTTGGTGCAACCATTATGGAAAAGTGTATGAAGATTCCTCAAACAACTAATAATAGACTTACCATATGATCCAGCAGTCCCATCTTTGGGCATATATCTGGAGGGAACACTAATTGAAAATATAAATGCACCCCAATGTTTATAGCAGCACTATTTACAATAGCCAAGACATGGAAGCAATCTAAATATCTATGGACAGATGCCTGGATAAAGAAGTTGTGGTATATAAATAAAATGGAATACTACTCAACCTTAAAAAGAAATAAAATAATACCATTTGCAGCAACATGGACGGAACTAAAGATCATCATTTTAAGTGAAGTAAGCCAGAAAGAGAAATAAAAATACCATATGATATCACTTATATGTGGAATCTAAAAACAAAGCAAAACAGGACACAAATAAATTTATTTGCAAAGCAGAGGCAGACCCACAGACCTAGAAAACAAACTTATGGTTACCAGGGAAAAAGGAGTGGGGAAGGATAAATTGGGAGTTCCGATTTGTAGATACTAACTACTACCTATAAAATAGATAAACAACAAGGTCCTACTGTATACCACAGGGAACTGAAATGAAAAACAGCCTAGAAGGAATCAACAGGAAGTTGAATGATACAAAGTAAGTGATCAGCAAGCTGGAAGAGAGTACTGGAAATCACTGACACTGAAAAGAATAAATAATAATAAGGAATGAGGACATTTTAAGAGACTACTGGGACAACAGCAATTGTACTAACATTCATATTAAGTGGGGCCTGGAAATAGAAGAGAGAGAGAATGTTGCAGAGAACATATTTAAAGACATAATAGCTGAAAATTTCCCTAACCTGGGAAAGGAAACAGACATCCAAGTCTAGGAATCAGAGTCCCAAAACAGGATCAACCCAAACAGGACCACACCAAGATACACTGTAATTAAAAATGGCAAAAATTAAGAATCAAGAAAGAATATTAAAAGCAAGAAGGGAAAAGCAGCAAGTTACACAGAAGGAAACTCTCCTAAGACCACCTACTGACTTTACAGTATAAAGTCTGTAGGCAAGAAAGGAGTGGCATGATATATTTAATGTGATGAAGTAGGAAAAAAAAAACTACAACCAAGAATAGTCTATCTGACAAACCTTTAATTTAGATTTGATGGAGAGATCAAAAGTTTTATAGACAAGTCAAAGCTAAAACATTTTAGCGCCGCCAAACAAAATTTGCAAGAAATGTTAGAGAGACTTCTTTAAGTGGAAAAGAAAAGGTCACAACTAGAAATATGAAAATTAGGGGAAAATAATCTCATTGGCAAAGGCAAGTATACAGTAAAGGCAAAAATCAACTACATATAAAGCTAGCAGGGCGATTATAAGAAAAAAAGTACTATAACCATCTATATCCACAATAAGTAGTTAAGGAATACACACAAAAAAATATGTAAAATATCATGTCAAAAACATCAAAAGCGCAAGGGAGAGCAAAAATGCAAGATTGTTAAAATGTGTTTGAATTTAAGAGATCAGCAAGTTAAAATAAGAGTACATATACATATATATATATATATAATTTTATACACACACACACACACAATACACACATACACACCTCATGGTAAGCACAAAACAAAAATCTATAATAGATGCACACACAAAAAGAGAAAAGAATCCAATTATAACACTAAAGATAGTCATATCACAAGAAAAGGGAAGAAAAGAAGAAGAAAGAAACAAAAAATAACTATAGAAATAACCCTCTAAATTAACTTAATGGTAATAAGTACATACTTTTCAATAATTCCTTTAAAAGTAAATTGGCAAATGCTCCAATCAAAAGGTACAGATTGGCTGAATGGATACAAAAACAAAACTCATATATAAGCTGCCTGTAAGAGTTTCACTTTAGATCTAAAGAAACATACAAAAAGCAATACAATAGAAAACAGTTTTCCATGCCAGTGGAAATGAAAAGAAAGCCAGGGTAGGAATACTTATATCAGACAAAATATACTTTAAAACAGAGTGTTATAGGAGACAAAGAGGGACATACACTAATGACCAAGAAGATATAACAACTGTAAATATAATGCACTCAACATAGGAGAACTTAAATACATAAAGCAAATATTAACAGAATAAAGGGAGAAATAGACAGTAACACAAATTATAATAGAGGACTTTAACACCACACTTACATCAGTGGATTGATCATGCAGACAGAAAATTAATAAGGAAACACTAGCTTTAATAGAGTATCAATGGAATTCTTAATGGAATTAATAGATATCTACAGAACATTCCATCCAAAGGCAGCAGAATAAATATTCTTTTCAGGTGCACATGGACCATTTCCAGGGTAGATCACATGTAAGGCCACAAAAGAAATCTCCCAAAATTTAATAAGATGGAAATCATACCAAGTATCTTCTTCTGACAATCACACTATGTGACTAGAGATAAACTATGAGAAAAAAAAATAAAAAAAAACCCACACACATTTGGAAGCCAAACAATATGCTAATGAACACCAAATGGATCACTGAAGAAGTCAAGAAAGAAATTCAAAAATACCTAAAGACAAATGAAAAAGAAAACAATGATCCAAAATCTATGGAATTGCAAAACCAATTCTAAGAGGGAAGTTTATAGTGAAACAAGTCTACTTAGGGAAACAAGAATAATCTCAAATAAATAAGCTAAATTTACACCTAAAGGAACTAGAAGAAGAAGAACAAACAAAACCCAAAATTAATAGAAGGAAAGAAATCCTTAAAATCAGAGCAAAAATAAATGAAATAGAAACTAAAAAAATATATAAAAGATCAATGAAACTAAGAGCTGGTTCTTTGAAAGATAAACAAAATTGATAAAACTTTATCTAGACTCATATAAAAGAGAAAGAGACAGAGAGAGAACGTCTGAATCAATAAAATCAGAAATAATAAAGGAGAAATTGCAACCGACACTACAGAAATACAAAGGATCAGAAGAGACTACTACAAACAATTATGCACTAATACAATGAAAAGCAAAGAAATTGAACAAATTCTTGAAATGTACAATTTCTCAAGCCTGAACAAGGAAGAAATAGAAAATGTGAATGGACCAATTACCATTAATGAAATTGAATCAGTAATAAAATAAATTTGAACAAACAAAAGTTCAAGACCAGATGGTTTCACAGCTAAATTATACCAAATATTTAGAAAATAGTTAATACTTACCCTTCTAAAATTGTTCCAAAAATTACAAAGGAAGGAATACTTCTGAACTTGTTCTACAAGGTGAGTGTCACCCTGGTGCTAAAACCAGACATAGATATCACACACAAAAAAATTACAGACCAATATCACTGATGAATGTAGATGCAAAAATCCTCAACAAAATATTAGCAAATAAAGTTCAACAATACATTAAAAGGATTATACACCATGACCAAATATAATTCACCCCAGGGATGCAAAGATAGTTCAATATCCACAAATCAATCAATTTGATACAACACATTAACAAACTAAACAATAAAAATCATATAATCATCTCAACAGATGTAAGGAAAGCTTTTGACAAAATTCAACATCCATTTATCATAAAAACTCTCCAGATAGTGGGCAGAAACGGAACATATCTCAACATAATAAAGACCATATATGGCAAGTGCTCAACTAACATCATACTAAACACTGAAAAGCTGAAATAATTTCCTCTAAATTTAGGAACAAGACAAGGATGTTCACTCTTGTCAATTTTACTCAATATAATATTGGATATCCTTGCCACTGCAATCAGACAAGGAAAACAAACAAAGGCAAATTGGAAAGGAAGAAGTTAAACTGCCACTGCTCGTATATGACCTGATACAATACACAGAAAATCCTAAAGGCACCATTAAAACTACTAGAGCTCACAAATGAATTCGGTAAAGTTGAAGGATACAAAATTAATATGCAGAAATTGTTGCAATTCTATACACTAATAATGAATATCAGAAAAAAGAAATTAAGGAAGCAATCCCATTCATCACTGCATCAAAAAGAACAAAATATCTCAAATAAACCTACCTAGGTAGGTAAAAGACTTGTACTCAGAAAACTATTAAGACCCTGATGAAAATAATTGAAGATAACACAAACAGATGGAAAGATATACCATGTTGATGGATTGGAATAATTAGTATTGTAAAAAAGACCATACTACCTAAGGTGATGCAATCCCTTTCAAAATACCAATGGCATTTTTCATAGAACTAAAACACATAATTCTAAAATTTGTATGGAAACACTAAAGACCCCAAATATCCAAAATAATCTAGAGGAAGAAGAACAAAGATGGAAGTGTCATGCTTCCTAATTTCAAACTATATTACAATGCAATAATTTCAAACTATATTACAAATAATAATACAAATAATTTCAAACTATATTACAATGCAATCAAAACAGTATAGAATTGGCAGACAAACAGACACATGGATAAACGGAACAGAACAGAGAGCCCAGAAAGGAACCCACACTTACATTGGCAATTAATCTAAGAGAAAAGAGACAAAAATATACAATGGGGAAACGATAGCATCTTCAAAAAATGGTGCTGGGAAACTGGACAGCTACATGCAAAAAATTCAAACTGGACTACTATCTCACACCATGAACAAAAATGAGTTCAAATTGGATTAGAGACTTAAGTGTAAGACCTGAAATCATAACATTTCTAGAAGAATACATAGGCAGTACACTCTATGATATAGGTCTTATTATTTTTTGATGTCTCTCTGGAGAAACAAAACTAAAAATAAACAAACAGGCCTACATCACACAAGAAAGCTGTTTCACAGTGACAGAAATTTTCAACAAAACAAAAAAGCCCCTACTGATTGGGAGAACATATTTGCAAACAATATATCCTATAAAGGGTTAATATCCAAAATATACAAAGAACTCTAACAACTCAACATTAATCAAACAACCAGATTAACATAATAAATGGGCAAATGATCTGAACAGACATTTTTCCAAAGAAGGCATGCAGATGGACAACAGGCACATGAAAAATTGCACAACATTACTAATCATCAGGGAAATGAAAATCAAAGTCACAATGAGATATCACCTTACACTTGCCAGAATGGCTATGATCAAAAAGACAACAAATAACAAGTGTTGGTGAGGATGTGGAGAAAGGGAACCCTCATTCACTGTTGCTGGGAATGTAAATTGTTGAAGTCACTATGGAAAACAGTATGGAGATTCCACAAAAAAAATTAAAAATAGAACTTAAAATGATCCAGCATCCCATACCTCATATTTATACAAAGAATATAAAAACACTAGCTGGAAAAGATATAGGACCCCCATGTTCACTGTAGCATTATTTTTAATAGCCAAGATCTGGAAACAACCTTAGTGTCCATTAATAGATGAATGGATAAAGAAGATACGGTACCTAAACACTATAGAATATTACTCAGTCATAAAAATCATGAAATCTTGCCATTTTTGACAACATGGATGGACTTAGAGGATATTATATTAAGTGAGATAAGTCAGGCAGAGAAAGAAAATACTGTATGAATCCATTTACATGTGAAATCTAAAAAAGAAAACAAATGAAGAAACAACACAATAAAAAGTGTTATAGATACAGAAATCAAACGTGGTTGCCAGAGTGAAAGGGGGTTGTGGGAGGAAAGAAATGGTTAAGGACATTAAGAGATACAAACTTCTGGTGCTAAATAAATGAGTCATGGGTATAAAATGTACAGTGTGGAGAATATAGTAAACAACACTGTAATGTCTTAGTATGGTGATAGCTTACAAGCAGACGTATCATGACATCCTTTTGAAATGTATAGAAATATCAAATAATTATGTTGTGTAACAGGAACTAACACAGTGTTCTAGGTCAATTATACATCCCAAAACAAACAAGTTCATAGAAAAAGTAGTCATATTTATGGTTACCGGAAGCAAGGGGTAGGGAGACAGGGAATTGGATGAAGGCAGTTAAAAGGTACAAACTTCCAGTTATAACAAAAATAAGTCTAGGGATGTAACATAGAACATGATAAATGTAATTAACACTTTTGTATGTTATATATGAAAGTTGTTAAGAGGGCAAATCCTGAGTTCTCATCACAAGGATAATTTTTTTATTTCTTTAATTTTGTATCTATATGAAATGATGGATGCTCACTAAACTTACTATGATAATCTCTTTGTTACATATATAAGTAAAATCATTATGCTATATAGCTTAAACTATATATAGTGCTATATGTCAACTATATCTCAATAAAAGTGGGAGAAAATGTATTGAAATTTAAAAAAAAGAATAAAATACTCAGAAACAAATTTACAAGGAGATAAATGACTTGTCCCTTGAATACTACAAAACATTGCTCAAAGAAATTAAACATACATAAATGGAAAATTCTGTGTTCATGGATTGGAAGACTTTATATCATTAAGACGATAACACTACCCAAACTGAACAACAGATTCAATGTTACCCTATCAAAATCTCAATAGCATCTTCTGCAGAAATAGAAATATATATCATAAGATTTGTATGGAATATCAAGGAATTCTGAATACCCAAAACAATCTTGAAAAAGAACAAAGTTGAAAGATTCACACTTCCTGATTTCAAAACTTATTATAAAGCTACTGTAACAACAACAACAACAACAACAAAAACAGTGTGGCAGTGACACAATGACAGACATATATACCCATGGAATAGAATAGAAAGCCCAGAAACAAACCCTTGCATTCATGGTCAACTGATTTTCAACAATGGTGCCAAGACCATTCAATGATGGAAAAGACAGTTTTTTCAACCAGTTGTGCTGGGAAAACTAGAAGTCCACATGTTAAAGAATAAAGTTGGACCCTTATCTTACACCATATATAAAAAGTTCATCTAAATGGATTAAAGATCTATGTTTAAAAGTTAAAATTATAAAAACTCTTAGAAGAATATACTGAAGAAGTCTTCATGACATTGAGTTTAGCTAGTATTTCTTGGATATGTTGTCAATAACACAGGCAGCAAAAGAAAAAATAGCTAAATTGGAATTCATCAAAATGAAAAACTTTTGTGCATGAAGACACTAATAAGAGAGTGAAAAGATAATACATAGAACTGGATAAAATATTTTCAAATCATATATCTAATAAAGAATTAATATCCAGTGTATATAAAAAACTCCTACAACTCAACAATGACAACAAAAATGAATTTTAAAATGGTCAAAGAACTTGGATAGACATTTTTCCAAAGAAGACATGCAAATAGCCAATAAGCACATGAAGATGCTCAACAGCACTAGTTATTA
Source organism: Camelus ferus (assembly GCF_009834535.1). Lineage (NCBI taxonomy): Eukaryota > Metazoa > Chordata > Mammalia > Artiodactyla > Camelidae > Camelus > Camelus ferus. Next base: position 4,366,065 of record NC_045732.1, read on the forward strand.
GAGAAATTCAAATCAAAACCAGAACACGATACCAGTTCTCACCCACTAGGATGGCTATTTATTTTAATAATGCAGAAAATAGAAAGTATTCATGAGGATATGGAGAAATTGGAATTCTCATGCATTGGTAGTAATGTAAAATGGTGCAGCTGCTGTGGAAAACAGTTTGGTAGTTCCTCAAAAAGTTAAATAATCCAGCAATTCTATTTCTAGATATATGCTCAAAGGAATGGAAAGCAAAGACTCAAATTGATACCTGTACATGAATGTTTACAACAACATTGTTTACAATAACCAAAAGGTGGAAAAGCAACCAAAATGTCCATCAACAGATGAATGGATAAAGAGAATAAAATTCTGCTACATGCTACAACAATGGATGAAACTTTAAAACAGTATACCAAATAAAATGGATCAGACATAGTAGGACACATATAACAATTCTACTTATGTGAGATACCTCAAAATAGGCAAATTCACAGAGAAAGAGGGTAGATTAGAGGTTACCAAGGAATTGGGGGCCAGGAAGAGGGAGTTATTGTAATGTGTACAGAATTTACTTTGGGTATGATAAAAAAAAAGTTTTGAAAGTAGATGTTGGTGATGGTTACAAAGCATGGTGTATGTACTTAATATTTGCTGAATTATACCCTTAAAATTATTAATTGGTCAATTTTGTTATGGATACTATACCACAATAAAAATTCTATGCCATAAAAAGTATAATGAATAGAACTGAGTTCTATAGAAGGATTCTTATTAGAAAGGAGAAGGCCTCTGGGGTTAGGATCAGTCCTTCTATACTACTTCCTGTAGCTTATAGCCACTTCCACACAGAAGTTAAAAAGTAGATCAGTGACAGGAAAAGAGTAGGGGTACAAAGTAAGTCTAGCATGTCCATGAAGAGCACCTTTCCCTTTTAAAATAATCTACTTTGGAGCAGCTATCAATCTGAGACTGAGCTAGAAAATATGCTAGCTTTATGTAGAATCAAGGACCCAGTTCCCAAAACCTGTTCCTTGTCTGTTCACTAATGCCTGAAATCTCTCTGAGGAGAAAATACCTTTCATTCATAGGCTAGCAGAGCTACAGGAGACCTTCAAATTCAGTGAGTTCCACTCCCTAACACTCCTTTGCAGATGGGGAAACTAAGGTGCAGAGATAGAAAAGATTTTTTCTCGAAGTTTCATAGCCAGAGCCAGGACTCAAGCCCAGACTGGACTTTGCCTCAGGAAAGAAGTCTCTGAGCCTCTGACAAGGGCCTCTGCTCCTACATGGTAGATCAGCTTCATATTACAAAGAAGAAAAAGCCTTATTCTTTCTTCCAAAAAGCTTTGGGAGGTTTTTTCCATGCCTATTGTCTTCTCTGATCTCAGCTTGACTTCCAATTTTCTGAAAAGCTTGGGTTACCCTTTCCCCTTACCTCCATTTAACAGAGGCTGTGGAAAACTATGCCATAAAATGTTTTGTACCTTAAATGGAGTTAGACTTCAGGTTTCGGGGTTCAGGCTCAGTGTTTACTTCAACACTTTTGTCACCTTCTTTTGGACCTTTATCAGTAGTATCCTGACTGCTAAGGAGGAGAGTTTAGGATAGAGCTCTTCAGTGTCTCCTGGTTGTATAAGAGTTAAATTCTTCATGGGATCTAGTAGAGAATACTTTGTACCTCAGAATTAATTGTCTGCCTGCACCAAGGTGATAGGATAACAGCTGAGGAACATTCAGAACCAGAAAGACCATCTCTGAGATGAGAAAATAGTAATAGTAATAATAGTAATAATAGTAATAATAATAATAATAATAATAATAATAATAATAATAATAATAATAATAATAAACAGCCATCATTTACAAAGCCTTACCTAAATGAGAGGAAATGTTCATTACATTGCCTTATTTAATATCAACCCTGTGAAACTGATACCATTAGTGCCCAAGTTTCCCTGATAAGGAAACTGAGGTTCAGTGTAGTTAGCCTACTGAGCTGGTAAAAGTGCAGAGCTAGGATATGAGTTGAGTCTCTTTCTGATCCCAGGTGCAGTGTTTATTTTATTTTATTTTTTTTTGACTCCCATGACACACAGGGATGAATAGAGGCTACTTTGGGCATTGTAGTAGGCAGAGATAAAGTCCTGGTAGACTCCAGTCATTAGCTTCTGGGATGGGTCATCACAGCCCAAGGGATGTGTCATCACCTTTCCAGTCCTATTCCCACATAACAAAAGAACCTTAGGTAGCCTTGTCTTTGGTCTGAGCCTCTGCAATACTGAAATATGAGAACTGTCACTGCTAAAAATGGAGAACTTGCATCAGGAGCACATGAAAAGCATCTGTCCCTGGGCTAGACGGTACATAAACACTTCTCAAACTTGAGTGGGCATCAGAACCCCTAGGTAATTGGTATGCATACATATTTCTGTGCCCCATCTTGAAATTCTGATCAAGGGGGTAGGGTATGAGACCCAGGAATCTATATGTGTAATATGCTCCCCAAATGATTCTGATGCTGGTCATCCCTGGATTATACCTATTTATTTACATTTATTTTAAAAAAATCAAATATAAAAAAGTAGAGAGAGTAATATATCTACTCACATATGTATCATCTAGATTTAGCAATTAACATTCTACTGTATTTGCTTCAGCTATTTTTTCTGAAGTACTTTAAACTATAGATATCATGAAGTTTTACCTTGTAAGATCAGCATGCACCTTTTAAAAATAAGGACTTTCCCCTACATAGCCACAATATCGTTATCACAACTAACCAAATTAGTAGCAATTCCTGAATATCCAGACTGTACTGCCAAGAAATCTGTTTTAGAATTTCTTTCTTGGCTTTGGAATTATTTATTTCCTTTGCTTCTACAAGCAGTAACAGAAGGAGGTGGGACACTACTTCTCAAAAAAATAATGCTTCATCATACTTTCTAAGTAACTGTTCCATGCATCCTTGTCTCTGCAATCCCACAGCCATTGGCCTGGTTCAGTTCTAGAATCTCACTTACCTGGATCATTGCAATAGCTTCCTACCAGTTTCCCTGCCTCCTGATGCCTCTTCTTCCAAACCATTCACACAGCTACCTTCTGAATCAAATAAAATTCCTCATTTTACATTCATGGCTTTCCCCAACCTACCTCCATACTACTAATCTAACTTCATCTCCCACTCGGGCCCAATCTGCCCACTTTGGTGTATCACATTCTTCACAAAGCCTACCTTGATTAAGCTCTCCCTCCTTTACTTCACCAGAGCACTGGCTCCATAGATATTTTTCCCCCATAGCTTTTTAATAGTTACTTCCATACTTGACTTATTCTCCTATCCACCAGACTAAGGCACAGGGGCTCTGCCTCATTGATCTCTGCACCACCCACCCACTTGGGGGGCCTAGTCCAGCACTGTGCCACCTACAAAACTGCTTCACTGAAGGGTCTGGGATAGTGGAATATCCTGACAAAGAGACACATGGACCACTTTACAAAGCTGCAGGTCTGCCCAACCCCTAGGGAGGCATCTCCAAGTACTGGCTGCATTTTTGTTCAGTCAAAAGACAAGAAGAAGGGAGGGTAAGAGGTGTGGAGAGAAACAAAGTAACTGCCTCAGGTGGTGAGTGGGAAGAAGAGGACTAACACTTGTTTATGGTTCAACTATAATCCCCCAAATGCTGCCTGGAGTGTCATCTTTGCTTCTCCTCACACATCATACAAAGGTCAGCACTGGTTACCTCAGTGGAGAGTGGCTTCTCCTTTCTCTTAGATTCTGAGTATTAGTATCACACAAGTTATAACTTAACTATTGTTTGCTGCTCCAAGAGTGCAGTGAGTAGGTCTTGTATAGGAAGACATCAGCGCTAGGGTCCTTGACCCTCTGACCTCCTCTACAACTTCTCTCCACCCACCCACAGCTTCTCTTCCCCTCTACAGCATAGTCTGGTCTTAGGCTAAACACATAGATGGCCCTCAATAAATGCCGACTGACTAAAAGTCTATTTCCCATCCTGCTCTTCTCCTCACCCAATACCCTCTCCCAAATCAACCCCAACTTTTAACCTCCATAGGCTCATCTCTGGGTAAAGGAAGAGGGCTGAGTAGCTCATTTCCACTTTTGCAGGGACATTTGAAATTGCAGACTTCTGTTGTGGGAACAGCAATGGGCTTGGACTGATTAGTGCCTTCTCCACCACAGAGCCTTCAGACTGGCCAAACCTGCTTGCTGGCTCCCACATAAGGAGGTTGAACTAAGCTGTTTGAGGATTAAATTAATAATATAATTTAATAATATAATTTATGTAAAATAATTTAATATAATTTATATTAAATTAATTTATACATATATAAATGTATGTATACAGTGCCTGGAACAATTTATATACTATATAGTTTTTATTAGTTTTAAATATACTACTTGGATACATAAGGTTTAGGGAAAACAATTAGAAAGATAGTAGCAGGAAAAAATTTTTTTTTTCTATGATTCTAAGCCAAGATATATCATGAGCCCCGGCTGTGACTATTCATCCAGCCATTCTTGGCTCAGCCTAAGAATGTACCCCAAGTTCTAGCTACATGCAAGGGAATATTAGTGCAGAAAACTCTAGCTCATTCATTCCCAAGGGGAAGACAAAGGTTTAGTAAAACTCCCCACTTTTCCTTAGACTCATCACTGGTTTAAGGATCTCTCTCATCTTTCAAGCCTAGGAAGGCAAAGAAGCCCAGAGTCCTGGAGAGGGAGGTTTAATGAGAGGTGAGGAGAAGATCCAGACTCAGGGAAAAATCAGTCTTTGTTTCACATACATAACCCAGTGTGTCTCCCTGGGGAACAGTGAATGTCCAGGCCAACTTTGTCCAGAACTAGGAGACAAGTGATCATATGGCAGCTTGGAAGTAAGAATGGACATAGAAAGAAGATGGTAGGGCTATATTCTGGATAATATTTCTCATACACCCCTTAGTGTAAGAGAAGGCTTGAGAAACTGCCTATATATGAGGACTGTAAGCCTTTATATAACTAAATACAGAGGCCTTCCAGAGCCACTGCAGCTCCATGGCCTGCAGACAGAACTCCCTGGCTTATACCTCAACTTATAACAGCCTAGGGGAAGTTCTAATGCTAGCACCTAGCACACACATTTATCATGTGGACTGCTTGCTTACTACCCAGGCATATCTTCTTTTAATTTATTTTTATTTTCTTTAAATTTTTGTTGAAGTACAGTCAGTTACAATGTGTCAATTTCTGGTCTACAGCACAATGTTACGGTCCAGTTCATTTTCATGTTCCTTTTCATTAAAGGTTATTACAATATATTGAACATAGTTTCCTGTGCTATACAGCAGAAACATTTTAAAAATCTGTTTTTATATATAGTAGCTAACATTTGTAAATCTCAAACTTCCAAATTTATCCTTTCCCACCCCCTTTCTTCAGTAACCATGATTGTTTACTATGTCTGCAAGTCTCTTTCTGTTTTGTAGATGAGTTTATTAGTGTCCTCTTTTTCTCTTTTTTCTTGTAGATTTCACATATGAGTGATATCAAATGGTATTTTTCTTTCTCTTTCTGGCTTACTTCATTTAGAATGATGATCTGTGGAAGAATAACCCTCCCAGACTTCAGACAATACTATAGAGCTACAGTAATCAATACAATGTGGCATTGGCACAAAAACAGACATAGATCAATGGAACAGAATAGAGAGCCCAGAAATAAACCCACAGACTTATGGTCAATTAATCTTTGACAAAGGAGGCAAAAATATACAATGGAGAAAAAAGTCTCCTCAGCAAGTGGTGTTGGGAAAACTGGACAGCGGCATGTAAATCAATGAAGTTAAAACACTCCCTCACACCATACACAAAAATAAACTCTAAATGGCTTAAAGACTTAAATATAAAACAAGACATTATAAACCTCCTAGAAGAAAACAGGCAAAACATTCTCTGACATAAATCTTAGCAATGTTCTCCTAGGGAAGTGTACCCAGGCACTGGAAATAAAAGCAAAAATTAACAAATGGAACCACATAAACTTATAAGCTTTTGCACAGCAAAGGAAACCATACGCAAAACAAAATGACAACATATTGAATGCGAGAAAATATTTGCAAATGATGCGACTGACAAAGGTTTAATTTCCAGAATATATAAACAGCTCATACAACTTAATAACAAAAAAACCCAAACAACCCAATCCAAAAATGGGCAGGAGACCTAAACAAGCAATTCTCCAAGCAAGACATACAAATGGCCAATAGGCACATGAAAAAATGCTCAATATCACTAATTATCAGAGAAATGCAAATCAAAACTACAATGAGGTATCACCTCACACCAGTAAGAATGGCCATCATTCAAAAGTCCACAAGTGACAAATGCTGGAGAGGCTGTGGAGAAAAAGGAACCCTCCTTCACTGCTGGTGGGAATGCAGTTTGGTGCAGCCACTGTGGAAAACAGTATGGAGAGTCCTCAAAAGCCTAGGAATAAACTTACCATATGACCAAGTAATCCCACTCCTGGGCATATATCCAGAAGGAACCCTATTTCAAAAAGACAACTGCACCCCAATGTTAATAGCAGCACTATTTACAGTAGCTAAGACATGGAAACAACCTAAATGTCCATTGACAAATGACTGGATAAAGAAGTTGTGGTATATTTATACCATGGAATGCTACTCAGTCATAAAAAGAATAAAATAATGCCATTTTCAGCAACATGGATGTACCTAGAGATCATTAAACATATCTTTTTTTATATATCTTGTTTTTACCCCACACTCTTGAGCCAATATCTGCTTTCCTTTGGGGATTAGAATTCTATAACTAGGAATGAGATAGCTATGAGGGTTCTTAGAAATCATCTGGTCCTATCCTCATGGCACTCTAGGGAAATTAAAGCTCAGAAGGGTCAGGGACTTGTCCATGAAGACTTAGCAAGACAGTGGAATAGGAAGTACTAGAACCCATTACTCTTGACTCCTAATCCAGTGCTCCTTTCACACTACCACACTGCTTCTCCCCTGACAGAATTAATGACAGTTAACATTTATTGTAGGCTTACTATATGTGAGGCCCTATTCCAAGTGCTTTATTGCATTAACTCATTTAATCTTCATAATAATCTGATGAGGTAATTAATATTATCTTGTTTTACAAATGAATAGCCTGAGGCCAACTTAAAATTTGCTCTTAAAATTTGCTTTGTAAATCAGCCAGGTACACCTTAGTGTGACTCAATCATAGGACATTCTGTAAAATCTAGTAGAGATCAAACAGCGGGGAAGAAAGGGAGCTTTAACTGAGGGCAGGAAGAAGGAAGGGAAGAGAGAAAAGACAGGGAACTGTGAAGCTGGGGCATTTGGGAGTTGACGGCAGAAAAAACAAACAAAGAGGGTAGTTATAAGACCTTAGTGCTGGCCACTATGCCCCACACTCACCCATCTCCACCCCCTATTTCCTGGAGTCAGACTCTCAGGACTCTTGAGGCCTACTGTTTTCCAAACCAGAAAAAAACAAACAAAAGGACACCAGGCCATCAGGGCTGGGGGTATGAAAAGCAGATACCTCAGGCACAAGGCCCAGTGCTTTCCCATAAGCCCTTTTCCTTCTCTTGCAAGCTGAGGAGGCCACCAGATACCTGTCTTGCAGGCCTAGAGAACAATGTGAGTACAGCTTATTTCCTGCTTAGAATTCTGTCAGAAGCCAGGACAAAAAGGCAGGGAGCCTCTGCCCACAAGCCCTTGTTCTGCTCCAGAAAGCCACTCCCTCTGTCCTGACTGGCCAGTTCTTCTCTGAAACCCCAGCTGACTCTTTCTTCATGCACCCCATTACCAAGTCTTGGCCCTCTGCTCTTCCTCACTCTATTCCACAGGAGAAAAATGAGAATAGGAAAAGCAAATGTGTCTTTGTCACTGGTTTGGGACTGGAAAAAAATGGTGGTGGCTCTTGGCTAAAATCAGGTTTCAAGATTATCTTATTTTGACAATGATCATGACCCAAGCTCTATAGCTTACACTCTCTTGCCCTCTAGCCCTATCCCCAACTCTCAACAACCTCCCATCACTGGGGCCATGAAGAACAAAGTACTGACTGTACAAACTCTCCTATCTCTGGCTTCAGGGTCCTCAGCCTAAGGGTTCAAACTTCCCTACCCATCTTTTCTTCCAACAGCCCAGTTTCTGATCCCCTGAACCCCAGTCTAACTTGTAGAATGGTGGTTACGAAAGTACCAGAATATCAAAAAAGCAGGTTGGAGTGTAGGAAAGCCAGGGAAAAGGGAACAAATGGCTTATTGGAGGGTGACTACTTCTAGGAGACCAGAGATAATCTGGAGTAATGGTGCTCTGATCACTGCCTCTGATGAGCTGTTATGAATAATTTCCCTCTCATTCAAAGGAGAGCTCTAAAAGCACAAGCATAAAGAACAATTCAAGATCTTCACAATTTTTTCCTTTTGTGAGTATCTGTGTCACTCACTGATGTTCATCTCACCTCCCCTCACCCCATCTCTCTTTCTCCCCTTCCTCCCCTTTTGTTTCTCTCCTCAAGCTTTAGCTGACCATTATATGGACTGAAGTATAGTTGGGGAAAATTTTAATCAGTTGAATATAGTTTTTTCCTCTTTGTTCTTTTTTTAAAGCAATAAAATTTCTTTCTGAAATGGAACAAACTGTGTTGTTTTATTTGCTTGTGGTTCTAAATAAGGTCCTAAATAAGGTCCTAATAAGGAACTTTCTGAAACTCAGTTACATTTTACTTGAGTGTGGTCTTCAACTAAATTTTTTAGGATTCAGTTGCTCTAATAAAAAGATGAAGAAATGGGAGAGAGAAGCTGGTTTAGAAGGATGCCTTGGAGGCTAGGCAGAGAATTTGGCTTCAGGTGCTAGGCAAGGCCTGGTACCATCTGTTCATGGGTCCAAAAAGTCAGGATTGATTCAGATAGCAACTGTAAGCTAGTTGAAGCTAGCTGTCAGCTGTGAGAATCAAACTAGAAGAATGGGTAGGAAACCCCCGTGGGCCACTTGTGCCACTGATGCTGCTCTTCTTCCTCATAACCCAAAAGGCTGTGGCCCAGGTAGCTTCCATAAAGGACTGTGGAAACTCAGGCTGTGCCTTCCTTCCTTCTTCCATTGGCCCCTGCCCCCAAAGCCCTCAACTGTGGAATTAACAATGGCTATAATGTCTGAGTACAAGTTCCAAAAATAGCCAATCCTGGGAGACAGGCCACAGACCCTGGTTGAAAAGTAGAGAGAGCAAAAGTGCTGGGAAAGAAGTGTGACAGAGGTCCTAAGAATAGATGGGAAGGAAGGAAAAGCCATGTTTTGTGTATCTATCCTGATTTTAGAAAACAGTGGGGGTAGTAGAGCTATCTGGAGGGACAGATTCATAGAAATATCAGAACTTGAAAGATTCTTGGAGATTATTTAGCTTCATCTAGACCATCTCTTAGGCACCAGCCCAGAAGATAATCTCAGAGCCCAAAGAGCTCCACTGGGAACATATTTGTCTTCCATGGAAGATGTCCTCGTTGAAAACCATAAATCTAGTCTAATTGAGCATTGGAGATGGCAAACCAAGGCCAAGAAATAGCAAGGTACTTGTCCAAAGTCATGTCTGGAACTCTGATCTCCTGACTCAACACCACACAAATAAAGCATTATTACAATGAAAAATACTTCAAGTTTATATGGCATTTTGGTTCTTTAAAAAGGTGTGTGTTTCCATAGATCACCTAATTTGCTTCTTCCTGTGGCAAAATCAGTATTACTTTCCCACTGTTTGACCAATTGAGAACCTGAAGCTCAGAGTGTGGAAGCAGTTTGTTTAAGGTGACGTGACAAGGTGGCTTCATCCACATTACATTCATAATGACTTTGGCAAATCAGAAGAACCCAAAACACTAATAGCACAGAAATAGCTCTGTGCATCCTGCCCATAGCCTCCTTCACTAAGCTGTGTTCTTTATATCATGTGTCTCAGATAAAGCATGTCTATCAGCACTGAAATATATCCCAAGTTGTTCCACCCTTCCCTCTGCCTCTATTACACTCTACCCCAAACTCTGCAGATAAACTAGGGACACCAAGGCAGGTATGGAAAGTGTGTGGGTATGCACTTACTTTCAGGCTAAATTCATCATTTTCTTAATTTTTTGAGCACCTAATGCTTAAGACCCTTAGATAAATAGAAAACAGAAAAATATAATATTTATTAGCATGTAAACTAAGTAGACAGTGTAATAACTAGTTTAAATGTTAGGGGTGGGGAAGCAGGGGGAGAAAGTGAGAGAAAGAGAGAGAAATTTCAGGTAAGAGTGTCCATGTCCTCTAAATTATATGCCTTTTTAAGGAACAAACTCTGGGGTGACCATGTGGAAGATGTTGCATTTGATTTAGGCCTTAAAGGATGAGAACATTTAGCCACATGGTGATGGGGGAAGCAAAAAACATTTTAGATGGAAAGCCTGAGAAAAAGCAGAGGAGGAAAACGTTGGTGTGCATTTGAAGAAAAGCAAGTTGCTAAATTTGATTGATATTTAGAAGTTTTAATCTAGAGTAGAAGGGATAGCAATAGAAAGGCAATTTGGTGTCAGATAGAGTTAGATTTAAGGCTGAAGAACTTGGACTGTATTCTGTAAGCCATGTGGGGCTGTTGATAGCATCAAATTTGTTTTAAGCAAGGAAGTGATACCATCAGATTTGTTTTTTAAAACATCACTGTGGTCATTGTCCAGGTAAAACATAACGAGAGCCTGAGGTAGGAAATAGTGAGGAGGGTTGAAAGGGAACAGTCTTCAATCAGTAATAATAGTGCTTTGGAAAAAGACTCATGAGCTCTGCAAGACCATCAGTGCATACAGATACATTACAAAATACAGAGTTTTCACAGATCCATAGGTAAAACACAAACAAGCAACAGACAAATGGACAAAAATATGAAAAGAAAATTTACAGAAAAAGAAATATAAATGGCCAATAAGCATATTTGTATATGTTCAACCTCTGCAGTAGTAAAGAAAATGCAAATGACTCAAAATAACATATTTCATTTGTAGGATGTACATAAATTAAAAGATGATTTAATTAATGTATAGAAAGATGAACAAAAGGATATAAAGTAAATATAGTTAAATGTTAATGGCAGAGTCTAAGCAGTAGATATGTAAGTGTTCACTATACAATTATTTCAACTTTTCTGTATGTTTGAAAATGTCCCATAATGAATGTTGTGGGGAGGGCCAGAACTTTAAAACATAACTCTTTTGGCACAACAGCTTCATTTCTATGAATCTGTCTTACAGAAAATAGATGCTCACATGCACATAAGTAATAAGTAATCAAAGAGGTACCCTGCAGCCTTGTGTTTTACGGAAGAATTGGAAATCATTTAGATGTCCATCAAAAAGCAAATTTTAAGTACATTATGGTATACTCATACTATGAAATATTATGCAGCTGTTTTTTTTAATGAGGTAGATCTATATACTGATTTGAAGAGATTTCCAAAATGTATTGTGAAGTGGAAAAAATGCAAATTGCCGACTCAACTGTAATGTGTAATCCATTTAAATTATAATGAAAAACTATTTGGTAGATATATATGTATATATTTTTGGATATGCATAGAAAAAATGACTAGAAAAATACACTAGAAACCTGTGAACTGTATTTACTTCTGGGGAGGGGGGTTTGGAATAAGGAGGATGAAGGGAATTTTCCATTTTTATTCTATGTACTTCTATATAGTTTGAATTGTTTATAACATCATTGTATATTATTATCTTATATTCCCCCATATTTTGTTTATCTGTTTACTGTTCATTCTTTTTCACATATCATTCATTTATGTATCATCATTAATTAACCTATTCATTAATCCATCTATCCATCTTATTTTTTGATGCATTTTATAGTAGCAGTATTATGCTTATGTTTTAAAATAAAATATAGTATCATCATTGATTATAGATACTTAGCAGCTAAGTAAATTGGGGACAGAATGGTGTATGCTGGATGCTAGGAAAGAGAAGATGAAGATGGCTATGGTGCTCAATGGGTAAACACAAGGCAAAGAACCCAGGGGCTGTCCTGTTGGAAAAAGTAAAAGGGTCCAATGTGCCAGGTGTTAAGGGCAGAGCAATGGTCAATGGAAATCTAAGAAAGAAGTGTTGGTGGAAGATGGAAAGGAAAGGAAGAGAAAGAGGGATTTGAGAAAGGAAATGTCCAAAGAATTCAGCTCAATAACACTCCTACCGACTTTTCTCTACCAAGGAAGGTCCTCTCCAAAACAAAGATATCTTTTTTAAGCCCTCAGTTCAAAATAAATCACAGCATTATTACTTCAATTCTAGGGAAAGTCTCTCTGGATTCATCCACGGAGGATTCAAATCATATACCTTTGATAGGTTTTTAGACCTGGAAAGGACCTGAAGAATCATTGAAGCCAACCTCCCCAATTCTTATACTACAGGTGGAAAAATTGAGGCTTACAAAGGGAAAGGGACTTGATAAAACTAAAGTCTCCTGACTTCCAGGCCATTTGCTCAAGTTCCCCAAGAGGAAGGTACTGCCATTCTTCAGATGTCTGAGCAGAATGAAGCTTGGGTAAGGCATAGTTCATTTACAGGAAACTCTACTCAGTGTCACAGCTATTTGCTCATTGGTACCACCCAGTTCAAAAACCAGGCATGGCTGTCATTGTCTTTCCAGACTCAAGTCCAAAATGCCTGGGTCTAGTGTTCATGGGCTCCCTTTGCAACCTTAATTTCTATTTCCTTTTTTTGGCTCAGCATTGAGAATAGCCACTAGCTGTCCCCTGCATATCCAGTACCTCCTTGCCTCCAAGAAGGTACGTATGTTTTTCATGTGCCCAGGAAAGCTCTGTCCCAACCTCTTCTGTCTTCCTCTATTAGTGTAAACCCTACCCAGATCCCTTCAAGGCCCACACAAATGCCTCTTGAAGACTCACCCAAACCAGAGATTCTCATCTAATATCAGAAGGCCTTAAAGTTGCAGGTCTCAGGAGGTAGGCTGACCTGCTCTAGTTGACCAGCCAACTTTATAACTGAGGGTTCCCAAATTTCTAATCCAGTGTATTTTTTTATGACTCCACATGTCTTCTGCCTTATCTGTACCCCTCCACCCCAAAGCACCTTTCAGCCTTGTAATACAGTCTAAAGTCCTTGTATTCACCTTTCCCACAACAGACCTGAAGCTCCCTAAGGGTAGGAGCCTATTTTATCCAGTCCTCTCTGCCCTTATCTCCAGTTGCTCAACACAATGCACCACACCAGCAGATTCTCTGTACTTGTGCATAACAGGCCAGAGCAATTACCTTGGCAGTGACTAGAAACTATTGTAGTTGTCAGACAAATATTCAAGCAACATCAAAGAGGGCCTTGAGTTTTACTCTTCAGAGACATTGGCTGTTGGGAAACATTGCTTCCGCTGAAAGCCTATCTTAGTTGAATGGACATTAGAGTTACACCTTAGCCAATAAAAGAAGGGAGAGGCATTTTAGTTCCCCTATAAGGACCCAAATTCAAGATGTTATGGAGCTCCAATTCTGTAACTCCTATAAATACAAGTGTACAAGAAAACAAAGCTTAATTTATTTGTTTTAATTTTTATTTTCAATGGTCAAAGGGATCTTTTGAGATAACCCAGTGAGGTCCAACTCTCTGACTTTACAGGTGGGGGACTTGAGGTCAAGAGAGATGCTGGGACATCCCTAATGTTATAACATGAGTAAGTGACAGAATCTCCCAATTCCTTGTGCACACCTTTTTCAACTCCACCAAATGAACAGGTGTTTGTCACCAACCACATCTTAACCTGGGATCAGAAACAACTGTGGCTTAGATAAGCACAGTGATCCCATTACCTCCTTGCAATCCATTTCATCACCGGACATATCTAAGCCTTGCTAAGTGTTAAGTAGTATAATTTATTTAAAGCACTTAGTAAAATGCCTGATACACAGTAAAAACATTCCTCCCTCCCTATTAGAAAGGACCTCCTTATAGTAAGCTTAATTCTGTCTCCTGGTTATTTCCACTCTGTTGAATTCTGACCCATCCTGAGTTCTCCTTCTTGAGGTCACTTAACACAAATGTGATCTTTTCCACATGCCGGCTTTGAAGGTATTTGAAGACAGTACCCCTACCCTGCTTCCCTTCCCTCACCATGATTCATTGCAAGACTACCCTCCACTCATTCAGATTTCATCTTCCTGCAGATAGGGGGCTTACAGTTGGCCTCATTTTCCACAAAATCGTGTTATTTGTCACCAGAGGCTGTCACTAGGTATCTACTTCGGAGAGTTGGTCTTACAGAAGTGCACTTACCCTGTGGCCTCAAGCCCCTTACACCACAAGCAAAGAATGAACAGAGCTCAATACCTAAGGGCGTCCAAGTGTTGAAGTGCCCTGAGGTCTGATGTCTGGCCCTCAGGCTAGCCAACAGCTTTACACTGTCATTGGTAGCTTCTCCACCCTCTACCCTTGGTTTTTCACCACCCGCTCCCCTCCCCTCCTCATCTCCCCATCTTATTCCCACGGAAGAACTATTCAGAAGTGGGTAGGTTTTTACCCTATGTCCAAAAATCTGAAAGCTCGCCTGTTGACCCACTCAAACTACTGGGCCTTGAGTTGCACCACGTGGGTGCCTCCTGCCCAACTCTATCCTGCACGCCCCAGTGGTCCCTGTTAGACTCCTCAAGTAGCTCCCATCTCTGCCACTTTCTCCAAGCTGGAGACAAAATTGGGGCCTTGCCCTGGCAGCGCAACATACTAGTTCCGCAAGGAGCCGACAGCGGGAGTTACCTTACAAGCCGCCAGCAGCAGCAAGTGCTCCGTCGGTAGACTCGACTGGCTAGTCGGTGGGTCCGCACCTAGGCTGCGCTCCTTCGGCTAGGCTGTGCCACGCCGCGGTCAGGACCGCGGGCTGCAGGCTGGCTGGGGAGGTCTCTTACCCTTCGTAGCCTGGAGCGAGACGGTCCCACTGACGAGCGTCCCGGCTAGCGTGTTGGCGGCGGCTGGCGCAGAAGCAGCTTCGGAGGGAGTGCCACTGCGGCGGAGCACCGCTGACTGCCGCCTCACCAGCCCAAGCAAGAGAACCAGCCACCGCGTTGCTCTGATCGCTCCTGGCACCCAGTTGCGCCTCGCGGGGCGCTGCGGTGGCCCTCAGCTGGTAATGGGCGCGCCTAGGAGCGCTGGCGGAGATGCACGAAGCGCCAGCTAAGGGCCGAGGAGGCCTGCATTCATCTGAGCCCCTCCAGGCTGCTGCACCTCGCCAACTACTGGGCGTCGGGTTCTTCGGGTCACAATTGGCGGAAGATGGAGCCTTGGAAGCGAGCGAAGTGGGTGGGGGTTTTGGGGGAGGGGCCTCTAACTCTGAAGTTCAGATCAGAACGCTGCCTCCTGTACGGAGAAGGCTGGCCAAAGGCCAACTCACACTCCCTCCCAGAGAAAGGAAGACCTAGCAACTCTGGCGGGTGGAGACCGGAGGTGCCCTAGCTAGGGTGCGCGCAGCCACGAGGGCAGGTCGAATCTGCTGTGCGCTAATACCATCCCTGTCCCCGCCCCGCTGCCTGCTCAGGTCGCGCAGAATGCCTAGGTCCGCCAAGCTCCGACCTGTAACCCAAATATTTCATCTACCTAATTGCTGAGCTCCCAGGAGCCAATGGCCAGGATGGCGGGGTAATGGGGTCCTCCCTTTTGCAGGCCTCTCTGAGAGGCCACCCACCTGCACCCGCCGCAAGAGAGCCCTGCGGAGCACCACACCCTGACCTCAAGCCCCCGCCTCGCACCCCGAGGCGGCCTGGAGGGAAGGGGAGGGTGCGATGGGAGGGCGCGACGGACTGTCGACAACCTTTTTCCTGGATCCATTCAATCTACTCCTGGAAGTTTCCTGGCGATTGCGACATTCCCAGGAGGGCAGATTCCCCGCCTGTTAATCACAGCGTGCATTTAAAAAAATCACTCCCTACCCCCCGCCACCTTTAAAAAAAAAATAGCTCTGTAGGCACAGGCTTTCAGGCAACAAACCTGAAGTGGTTGAGAAAAGACACCTCCACAGTGCAGTGGTCTGGGGGACTTGAATGGTGCTTTCCTTCAGCTCTCACCAGATGTATGCTAAGACAAAGGAGCATTGCCTCCTGGAGCTCACACTTCATGGCTGAGGAACCATACACTTGAGTCCTTGCTCCCTCCGTGGAAGGAACTGACTGCAGAGTTTTACGGAAGGGCTTAATGGATACATCTCTTTTTTTTTTTTAATAGAGAAATTAGGCTAATCAATCTGGTAATTATACTAATTAATCTATATAAGATATTGGGGCTAGGGGAACCCACATGAATCACTTCAACAGTCTAAAAGCAGTGTGCAATGGAGATAGCTGTGTGAGGCAGCATTCCCCTGGAAAAACCTTCCTCGAAATTCTGCCAGTAGACAGAAAAGCAACCATCCTTGACAAATAAGTGGACTGAACAAGTTTATTCTGTAACTTTACCATGGAGATGTCAATTGGGTCCTGACGTCCAGGATAGCCTGTCAGCTCCATACAGAAGCCAGATCTGGGACTTCCCTCACATCTCACTCCACCTAATCCTTACCTACCTCTCAGTGCCTCCTCTTACTCCTAGTATTCCTGCCAGGGTGTGCAGTAACTGATGTCAAACTGAGAGGACACCACCACCTCCAAACTGAGAATAAAACCTTGAGCAAAGCACTTCACCACCTTGGACCCCCAATATTCTTCATCTGTTAAATGACCCTAAAAAGAAGACTTTCATCACAGTACTTCACAAAGGGTTCAATGGGTTGATTTATGCCTGGCCTATAATCAGAGCTTGTTACTGAGCTTCATATGGAAAGGATCTGGCCTCCTGCTTTTAGAAGCAGGCCTTTTCACTCTTTCCATAGGGCCCATCTTGATAAGCTCAGATGGGAATCTTTCAAAACAAGGGCCAGCTCTTTCTACATGCTAGTGGCTGGCACACTTTTGACAATATAGACAAGAATACATATTTTTGATTGCCATAATTATTCCTCTTCATCATACTCACCATGATAATAACAACAATAATAATGTCTGTGCTGGGTAACAACCTCTGCAATGGGGAAGTAGACAGAGACAGATGCAGGTAGATTACATTTTTCTAAGATAGGCCTTTCTAGATTCTGCCCACATGAAAGCATAATCCTAGAAACTTTGATTGTAAGAGACAACTCAAGAGGTTATCTCATCCAGCTGCATGCCTGCCAAAATGTCCTTACCATAAGAATGACTCCTGTTTATCAAGCTTCCCAGGGAAATACAGCCATTCAAGAAGTAAACAAATATTCACTGGACACATGCCAGTAAGCTACCTGACTAGGTCCCATGAGTGATACAGAGATAGACAAGGCCCAGATTCTGCTCTCAAGCAATCCTTGTCACCCAGGAGACAAGATAAATAAACAAACAACAGTTCCCCCACCTAGCATCTTCTGCCTCTCATTGTCCCAGAGACTAAAGAAAATTGGACCAACAATTTGCAAGCAAATTGACACTACACACTTTTCCTATCAAAAGTCTAGTAGTGTATACATTCTGTATTCCCAAGCTTTGTTAATACTGAGATAGGAGGGAAGGGGGCAGGACACAACCATTAAAAGAATGACACAGTAATTAGCACCAAGGTGGCAGAAGATTCAACTCCCAGTAGACCTTGAGCTTCATTATACACTCATTGTAATACATTAGCATGCTAAATGGCACTCCTACATGTGTCATTACAGTTTTAAGGCTGACCATAAAAGGTCAAAAAGTAGGTGATGGCCCAATTCCTGGGAATGCCAGTCCCTTCCCCAAAGTACTTGGAATAATCCTCCCACTTGTTAACATGTGAAACTACCAAGCCTGTAAAAACTAACAACTCTGAACCTTATGGTAGCTCTTTCTGTCACTCTTTCTGGCCTTCTGAGGCAGCCTGCACTCTGTCTATGGAGTATGATATCTCTGAATAAATCTAATTTTACTCTACTATGGCTCATTTTGAATTATTTCCTGTGGGAAACCAGAGACCTCACTTGATAGGGTGCATCCCAGGGCCTCACCTGGGACCTTGGACATGGCCATCTGCTTGCATCTCTTTTTCCTATATCAATACTTCACAGGAATCCACTGGATATGTGTTGCCGGTGGTGGTGCTCCAGGTTCTTATGCTGTCCCAGAAAGAATTCAGAGACAAGATGTAGTGGTTAAAAAAGTAAAGTGAGAATTTATTAAAGGATGGATAGTACACTCTCAAGGGGAGAGTGGGCAGGCTCAGGTGAGCAGTTGCCTGGTGTTTCTTTAGCAAGTTGGTTATATAGGGTGTAAAAATGAATGCACAGAATATCCATTGGGGAGGAAAGGGTCTGGGGTCATATTCCCTGATTTTCATCCCAACTCCATCTTCCCAAAGGGAGGAGGGATTTTTATCCTTATTTAGTTTGGATCAGAACTGTCATGGCATCTGTGCATGATGAGTACTTCTAATCTATAAGGCTAATTTTATTAAAATGAGGGCATAATGAGCAAAAGGTTACATTTGGACACTGGAAGTTCCTGCCTTTTCTCACCTTTCTTTATTGGTCTCTGGGCCACTTATCACCCCCAAAGGTGTAACCACTTATCAAAAGAGGTTCCTGCTTTTCTTTCTCTGCCCAGGGACCCCTGGTGCTTATATGATGTATGGTTTCCTGCCCTTGGCCTGTTGTCCTCTTTTCTGCCCAATTTCTGCTGTTTGGTCTGTGTCCCACTTTCTCTGTTCATATCTAGCTATCTGCCTGCTCTAATATATGGACTTTCTGGCTTTATTCAATAGAATGGGCTAGTATTTCTAATGAACTGTTGAGCATGGTGCTGAACAGTACTTAATCTTGTTTTTGAACTCCATGTGAACTAGTTGGTAATTTCAAGAGAAAAACCCTAGCCCTAGCCCTAGCCCTCACCTCTCATCTTGCCAGATTTCACTCAGATCCCTACCTTTGTCTTGTATTTTCCATCAACCTTAAAATGTATATCTTTTATGGTAAGCTGAATAATGACTTCCCAAATATATCTATATCCTATTTCCTGGGACTTGTAAATATGTTACCTTACATGACAAAAAGGGACATTGCAGTTGTAATTAAGTTAAAGATCTTGAGATGGGGAGATTATCCTGGATTATCCAAGTGAACTCTAAATACAATCACATGTATCCTTATGAAAGGGAGACAAAAGGAGATTTACATACACAGAGAAGAAAGTGACGTGAAGATGGAACAGAGAGATTTGAAGATGTTGACTTTGAAAATTGGACTAATGAAGCCACAAGCCAAGAAATGCCAACTGCCACCAGACACTGGAAGACGCAAGAAAAGCATTCTCCCTCAGAGTTTTCAGAAGGACAACCCTGCCAACACCTTGATTTTTGCTCCATGAAACTAATTTTATACTTATGACCTCAAAGTGCATAAGAGAATGAATTTAATTCACTAACTTTGTGGTAATTTGTTACAGCAGCCATAGAAAATGAATATGTTTTTATTGTAGTCATAGTTAATTCTATTTCACCCAGTTTATTGTCTGTGTCCTTGCTACAATTCCCTACAAGATTGTAAGCCACAATGCCCAGCAAAGAGCATTCAACAAATGCCTACTTACTGGACAACTAACTGAATGAATGAATGAATGAATGAATGAATGAATTGATGCCACACATTAGAGGAATGGTGTGGGGAGAGAGTACCTAGCTCATTGTAACCCATATCTATTATTTCTATACCTTAATGGTATGCTGGATTCATATACAAAGAACAATACATTATGCAGTTTCTAAACATCCTAAGGGATGTTAATTAGGCTGTATGGTGTGCTGAAGTAGTTACCTAGATTTTGATTTTAAATCCCAGCTCTGCTATCAGTTCACTTGTGACCTTGGGTAGGTTATATTCCAACTCAGAGCCTCAGTTTCCTTACCTGTAACATGAGATTTCTATGCTATGTTGAATATCATTCTAAAACTATTCCTCAGTAGTTCCTAGAATTATACCACTGTTCTGCAACTGTCCTTATCTCCTTTATTTTATACTTTGGTGTGGGTAGGGGGCTAAATTAGTGAGAGTATCAACAGGAAAAGAAAATCAAGAAATGATACCACTGGGAGCAAACCATCAGAACCTTTTAATCTTCTTGAAAGAAGATGACACATTCCCATGCACATGTAGACATATATATTTCTGTACACTTACTTTGGCCTCACTATTTCAATCACCTTACTCAGAGTACCTCACAGGATATATTTTCAAAACACTAACAGTCTCTGATTTCATTTTCTAGCCAATGTCACAGTAATCCTAAGGAAAGAAAAACAGTGCACCAGTGCTGGGTTTCCTAAAGCACCCACCTCCAAACGTAACTTGTATCAGCAAAATTCTGCAATGACTTTCCATTGTTTTAGGAATAAAATCTCAAATCCTTTGCATGACATTTGAGTCTTTCTGTGATCTATCCCTGCCTTCCTTTACTAATTAACCCATCATCCCCTGAAGCCTGTACTTCAGCTGAATCTGTCCTATCATTTCCCAACTTAGTGCTCTTGCTATACTGTTCCTGCTACTTGAAAAATCCTTTCCACCCCCATTCTGCTCCCTTTCACTTGCTAAGGAAATCTTATTCATCCTCTAAGTCTTAATTCAGATGTCATTCCTCCATGAAGCCCTCCTTGACCCCTTCAGTAATTATGAGGCATCCCTTCCCTTTCACCTTACTTGTACCCTATTTACTTGATATATTTTTCATGTCCATACACAGAGAGTAGATTCTTGTTAGATACTTACTAAATCAATTCACAAAATGAACCCAAACTTCCCATGCTTAAAAATGTACCACATATAGTTTGGTAATTCCTTGCAATGTTAAACATGGAGTCACTATGTGACCTGCAATTCCTTTTCTAGGTTCATAGGAGCATTATTTATAATAGCTAAAAAGTAGAAACTAACCAAATGTTCATCAGTTGATGAATGGAGAAACAAGATGTAGTGTATCTGTACAATGCAATATTACTCAGCCATTAAAAATAATGAAGTATTGATACATGCTTCAAAATGAATGAACCTGAAAAATATTATGGTAAGTGAAGGAAATCAGACACAAAAGGCCACACATTACATGACTACATTTATATGACATATCCAGAAAAAGCAAACCCATAGGGACAGAAATTTGGTTAGTGGTTTCCAGGGACTAGGGGAGAGAAAAGAATGGGGAGTGACTACAAATGGGTATAGAGTTTCTTTTAAGGGTGCTGAAAATATTTTGGAAATAGATAATGGTGATGATTGCACAATTCTGAATATATTAAATCCCAATGAATTGTACACTTTAAGACAGTGAGTTTTATGATATGTGAATGATACTCAGTAGAGATTTTTTTAAAAAAAACACAGTACCTCATGTAAACATAGGTCATAGGATAAGGCCAGCATTTCAGCTTGGGTCTCCATTTTACTAATAATTTTTACTTGTAGTCTGACTTCTTTTTGACCTTGCCCAATTTCTTCCTGGCCTGGGCCTAAATTGCTTGTGACCACTTGTATAGCAGAATCCTTGTAATTCAGTAAAATGTTTTTCCAGAAGTTTTCAGCTCCTGGTTTCCTTGGAAGCTGAAGGTATAATGGTGCAAAAGAAACACAGGGCCCCTTTTGACTTTCTGTCTTCACAAGGATAGCAAGCCAATGACTTAGGCTTATACTATAAGAATTTTGTGCCAAATAGCCAGACATTTTTATCCAGAAACCTCTGGGTGTCACTAAACAGCTGCCTGCTCTGCTTGGCAGAAGTCCAACATGTTTGTCTTCATTCATTCATTGTTTACTTCATGCAGGGCCATGCTTGAAAGACATGTTGCCCACTGCCAACACAATAAAAAGAAGGGCCTTACTGCAGTCTGTCTGGGGCATAGGGATGGGGATAGAGGGCTGACTGGAAGAAGAGCTCCACAAGAGAAGTACGGAGAAATCATTGTCAGTTTTGACTCACTAGTCTGAGAGGGAGAGAGAGAGGAAGCAAAGGAGGGAGCAAACATGCCTTATTTCCATTTGCTAGTAGTAGAGGAGCCATGGTGATTAGAGACCATTGGGCTAAGCCTGATACCTCAGCCAAACTCATACACCAAATATAAATACCCACCAAATGCCTTTGATGATATTAGGATGATTCCAGGAGCCATTGCCCTCTCCTTGGGCCCAAGAAGACTATATAATTGGCACTTAGAGGATATGCTAGTTACCCAAGGGATAAACTTCTATCTGTACCTTTCCTCCCAGGCTGACCCTTATTAAAACAGATACCTGGTATTCTGAGCTCCTTGATTAACCACAATTGGATAACAGCCAGTATTCTATGTCACTCCCATCCCACCTTCAGTGCCTACACACATATATCTTTAAGGTCAGCCAAGTATTGCTCCTACATGGCTGTGTGGAAGTTGGTTTGGTTCAAACTCTAAAAGAATATTTTGCATGATAAGAACTTTTGCCTGGGAGTCTAAGGAATTTAGCTCAACTCTTGGCTATGCTACTGAATGGTAATATAACTTTGGGGACATCACTTCCTTTGTCTGGGCCTCAGTTTCCCTACCCATGGTAAAATAAGAAAGGCAACCTCAGAGATTTCTTCCCAGTACAGAGTTATTTTTGTTTGAAGAAAAAAATCTCAGTAGGAAAGATGAATGTGAGATACTAAGAATTACTTTTCCAAAGCCAGCTCTGAGTCTCCATTGAGGAAGATGTTTTGGAGATGCAAAACCAGCCATTTTTTCTGGGTCCATTTCTGTGGAAATAGAATCAGTAACTGCTCAGTATAATTTACAGATTTGTCACAAAAAAGCATTACTTGATTGCAAAAGTAACACCCTTGGTTTACATAATTGGTGTCAGGAGGACTAATGTAAAGGTATTTGGGTAGGTGAGAGGTGGAGGAGGAGGGGATGACTCTGGATTCTAACCTTCCAGTGAGATCCCATTGAGAGCCTATCAATTCCTTTCTTAAAGACTTATTTCAATAAGGAAGATAACAATAGAGGGTTCAGGATCTACCAGATGACAATAGGGCCACATCAAGAGTGACAATAGGGCCACATCAAGAGTGACCATAGCACAGAACTGGAATCAGTGACATACTTCATCAATTTCACATTTGGGCCTCAAGTTTGCCTTGAGAGAGACCTTGGTAGTTTCAGAGTCCTGGCAGTGGATGTCTCTCTCTCTCTTTCTCTGCTTTCTTTTTTAATGACAAGTAGAAGTTAACCTCAGCCTCTCTGCTCCCCAAACCAACTGTCCAGCATTGGAGAGAAAACACAAGTAAAACCAAGCCTCATATCCTGCTCTATCCCATGAAAAGCAGGACTGTGGGAGTCCATGGAAATTTGCTGCCTGGTCAGGTCAACCCCTCTTTCGCTCACATCCTTCTCTGATACTTTCTCATCTCTGGTCTGACCAGATATTTCTTCATAGGGATGAAGCCACACATCCCTAGCAGGCTGTTGGCCATATACTTGCAGCCTGGGGGAAGGAAATGGGATAACTTTCCCTACACTTCTTGAGGCAGTAGGTCTCTGGTGCCTGATTTCCAAGCAGTGTTGGTTGTTTGAGATCATTTAAGAGTCCTAGGATAGAATAATCAAACTCTGAGGAAAGCTTACAAGAGGGAATTTTACCTGTCAGTTCCATGGGAACCACAAATTCCTGAGGCCCTGGCCTTGGGCTTTTGTCTCTAAACTCACCAAACCACCTTTCTTCAGAAACTTGGGGATAGGTTCTTTTTCTCATACTCTGAGTCACATCCCAGATGCTTCTACTTAGTCATTCAGCTGGCTACTTGATCATCAGCTGTCATGTAGGTCTCAGGTACTCTCTTGCCTAGACTATCACACTTTTTCTGATTCCTGGACTATCACACTATCTTCTTATCTCCCTGCCTCTTTTAGCCTATCTCCTATTTCAGTCTAATCACCACACAGCAGCCTGAGGGATCCTTTTAAAACGTAAGTCACATCTTATTAATCCCGTGCTCAAAATCCTTCAATGGCTTCTTCTGTCACTCAGAATAAAGCCTTACAAAGGTCTGAAAGGTTTTTCTTCAGGTCTTCTAAACACAGTTGCACATTTAATCACCCAGAGAGCTTAGAAAAATTCAGATTCCTCTCCCTCTTCACACCCTAGGCAGAATCACTCTTAATCCCTGGGATCTGTTTTTAAAGCTCCCTAGATAATTATAATGAACAACTAAAAAGGGAATACTGCCCTAGTGTATTTGGCCTCAGATACTTCTCTGACCTCCTCTGCTTTCACTCTCCTCCTTGTCCATTCTGCTTTAGCCACATTGGCCTCCTTCCAGTTCCTTAAGAAACTAAGAACACTGTCACCTCAGGGCCTTTGCACTGACTATTCTATGTTGGAACTTTCTTCCCCCAGCTCTTACTTGGCTCATTTTCCCCATTCCTTCAAGGCTTTGCTCAAATGTCACCAAATCAAAGAGACTGTATCTGACTGCCCAACAGTCCCTACAGGGGCTGAAGATGCCAAGTACCAAGTTTGAAAATTAGAGAGTTGTGCTAATATCTCTTGTAGTTCTATTATCCTAGTAACCTCCACAAACTGTTCCCAGCTCTCAAGTTTTTCTATTTTTTAGTATAGTTGATTTACATATTATATTATCTTCAGATGTACAACATAGTAATTCAATATTTTATAGGCTGCATTTTCATTTAAAGTTATTATAGAATACTGGCTGTATTCCCTGTGCTATACAATATATCCTTGTACCTTATTTATTTTACACATAGTAGTTTGTGCTTCTTAATCTTCTATCAGTATACTGTCCCTCCCCCCTTTCCCCACAGGTAACCATTAGTTCATTCTCTACATTTGTGAGTCTGTTTCTTTTCTGTTATATTCACTCATTTATTTTTTTTTTTAGATTCAACATATAAGAGGTAACATACAGTATTTCTCTTCCTTTGTCTGACAACTCACTAAGTGTAATAACCTCTGTATCCATCCATGTTATTGCAAATGGCAAACTTCTATTTTTTTTAATGTTCCACTGTGTGTGTTTGTGTGTGTGTATGTGTGTGTGACAACTTCTTTATCCATTTATCTGTTGGTGGACACTTAGGTTGCTTCCATAACTTGACTATTGTAAATAATGCTCTTGGCTGTGAAAATTGGGGTGTATGTGTCTTTTCTAATTAGTGTTTTCATTTATTTGGATATATACCCAGAACTGGAATTGCTTGATCAAACGATAGTTTTATTTTTAGTTTTTTCAGTACCCTTAATACTGTTTTCCATAATGGCTTCACATTCCCATTATCAGTTTACTAGGGTTCCCTTTTCTCCATATCCTCACCAAGACTTATTATTTGTAGACTTCCTGATGAAAGCCATTCTGCCAGGTGAGAGCGATATCTCATTGTGCTTTTGATTTCCATTTCTATTAGTGACGTTGAGTATCTTTTCATATGCTTGTTGGACATTTGTACATTTTCTTTAGTAAAATGTCTGTCTATTCAGGTCTTATCCTCATTTTTTTTAACAAGATTGTTTTTTGATACTGAGTTGGATGAGTTATTATATATTTTGGATATTAACCCCTTATCAGTCATAACATTAGTGACTGGTTTTTTCCCCATTCAGTAGATTGTCTTTTTTTTCTGTCCATCATTTCCTTTGCTATGCAGAAGATTTTAAGTTTAATTAGGCCCTCTTTGTTTAATTTTGCTTTTATTTATGTTGCCTTAGGAGACAGATCCAAAAATATTACTACAATTTATGCCAGTGTTCTGTCTATGGTCTCTTCTAAGATTTTTATGATTTCTGGTGTTATATTTAGGTCTTTAATCCATTTTGAGTTCTTTTTAAAATATGGTGTGGGAAATGTTCTAATTCCATTGCTTTATACGTGGCTGTCCACTTTTTCCAGAATCACTTATTGAAGACTGTGTTTTCTTCATTGTATGGCCTTACCTCCTTTGCTGTACATAAATTAACCATAAGCATGTGGATTTACTTCTGGGATCTCTACTCTGTCCTATTGATCTATGTGTCTGTTTTTGTGCCTGTTCCATCCTGTTTTGTTTACTGTTGCTTTGTAGTATAGTCTGAAGTCAGGGAATGTGATACTTTCAGCTTTGTACTTTTTTTTTTTTTTTAAGATTGCTTTGGCTATTCAAGGTCTATTCTGGTTCCATATCAATTTTAGGATTATTTGTTTTACTTCTGTGAAAAATGCCATGGGTATTTTGATAGAGATTGCATTAAATCTGTAGATTGCTTTGGGTAGTTTGACCATTGTAACAATAATAATTATTCCATTTCTATACATCATATTAAATTTTCTTCATAATGCACTACAGTTTTCAGAGTATAGGTCTTTCACCTCCTTTGTTAAGTTTATTCCTAGGAACTTTATACTTTTCAGTTTTATTTTAAGTGAGATTGTTATATACTTTCTTATTCTGATCGTTTATTATTAGTGTATAAAAAGCAACAGATTTCTGAACATTAACCCTGTATTCTGCAACTTTACTGAATTCATTAATTACTGCCAATAATTTTTGGTGGAGACTTTAGGGTTTTCTCTATATAGTATCATGTAATATGCACATAGTTACAGTTTTATTTCTTTCATTCCAATATAGAAGCCTTTTATTTCTTTTTCATGTCTGATTGCTGTGGATAAGACTTTCAATAGTATGATAAATATAAGTGGTGAGAGTGGACATCCTTGTCTTTTCCCTGATCTTAAAGGAA
This sequence comes from Camelus ferus, assembly GCF_009834535.1. NCBI lineage: Eukaryota > Metazoa > Chordata > Mammalia > Artiodactyla > Camelidae > Camelus > Camelus ferus. The sequence continues at coordinate 4,392,896 of NC_045732.1, forward strand.
AAGCTTTCAACTTTTCACCATTGAGTATGATGTTAGCTATGGGTTTGTCATAAATGGACATTATTATGTTGATATACGTATCCCTATACCAATGCTAATGAGAGGTTTTTTTTTTTTTTATCATGAATGGATGTTGAATTTTGACAGTTTTTTCGGCATGTGTTGAAATGATCATATGATTTTTTATCCTTCCTTTTGGTAATGTGATGTGTCATATTGATTTGTAGATACTGAACCACACTCGCATCCCTGGAATAAAGCCCCCTTCATCATGATTTATGATCCTTTTTATATATGGCTGAATCACATTTGCTGATATTGTTGTTGAGGATTTTGTATGTATATTCATCAGAGATGTTGGCTTGAATTTTACTATTTTGTAGTTGTCTTTCTCCGGTTTTGTTATCAGGGTACTGGTGGCCTTGCAGACTGAATTTGGCCATGTTCTGCTCTCTTCAAACTTTTGGAATAGTTTAAAAAGTTTAGGCATTAATTAGCTCACTTTTATATTTTTGGTAGAATTGCCCTGCGAAGTTGTCCATTCCTCGGCTTTTGTTTACTGAGAGTTTTTCTTTTTTTAATTACTGACTCAATTTCACTACTAATGATCAGTCAGATCAGATATTCTATTTTTTCCTGATTTGGTTTTGGAAGATTGTATCTTTCTAGGAATTTATCCATTTCTTATATATTGTCCAAATTAGTATTTTTTATTGATTTATAATCATTTTACAATGTTGTGTCAAATTCCAGTGTTCAGCACAATTTTTCAGTCATACATGGACATATACACACTCATTGTCACATTTTTTTCTCTGTGAGATACCATAAAGCTTTGTGTATATTTCCCTGTGCTATAAAGTATAATCTTGCTTATCTATTATACAATTTTGAAATCCCAGTCTATCCCTTCCCACCCTCCGCCCACTGGCAACCACAAGTCTGTATTCTCTGTCTATGAGTCTATTTCTGTCCTGTATTTACACTTTGTTTTTCTTTGTTTGTTTGTTTGTTTGTTTGTTTTTTAGATTCGACATATGAGCGATCTCATATGGTATTTTTCTTTCTTTTTCTGGCTTACTTCACTTAGAATGACATTATCCAGGAGCATCCATGTTGCTGCAAATGGCGTTATGTTGTCAGTTTTTATGGCTGAGTAGTATTCCATTGTATAAATATACCATATCTTCATTATCCAGTCACCTGTTGATGGACATTTAGGCTGTTTCCATGTTTTGGCTATTGTAAATAGTGCTACTATGAACATTGGGGTGCAGATGTCATCCTGAAGTAGCATTCCTTCTGGATAGAAGCACAGGAGTGGGATTCCTGCGTCATATGGTAAGTCTATTCCTAGTCTTTTGAGGAATCTCCACACTGTTTTCCATAGTGGCTGCACCAAACTGCATTCCCACCAGCAGTGTAGGAGGGTTTCCCTTTCTCAGCCTCTCCAAAATTTGTCATTTGTGGACTTTTGAATGATAGCCATTCTGACTGGTGTGAGATGATACCTCATTGTAGTTTTGATTTGCATTTCTCTGATAATTAGTGATATTGAGAATTTTTTCATGTGTATTTGATCATTTGTATGTCTTCCTTGGAAAACTGTTTGTTTAGGTCTTCTGCCCATTTTTGGATTGGGTTATTTATTTTTTTCTTATTGAGACATATGTGCTGCTTATATATTCTGGAGATCAAGCCTTTGTCGGTTTCATTTGCAAAAACTTTCTCCCATTCTGTTGGTTGTCTTCCTGTTTTACTTCTGGTTTCCTTTGCTGTGCAGAAGCTTGTAAGTTTCATTAGGTCCCATTTGTTTATTCTTGCTTTTATTTCTTCTAGAAGAAAATTTTTGAAATATATGTCAGATAATATTTTGCCTATATTTTCCTCTAGTAGTTTTAATGTATCTTGTCTTATGTTTAAGTCTTTAATCCATTTTGAGTTGATTTTTGTATATGGTGTAAGGGAGTGTTCTAGCTTCATTGTTTTACATGCTGCTGTCCAGTTTTCCCAACACCATTTGCTGAAGAGACTGTCTTTATTCCATTGTATATTCTTGCCTCCTTTGTCGAAGATGAGTTGGCCAAAAGTTTGTGGGTTCATTTCTGGGTTCTCTATTCTGTTCCATTGGTCTATATGTCTGTTTTGGTACCAGTACCATGCTGTGTTGATGACTGTAGCTCTATAGTATTGTCTGAAGTCTGGGAGAGTTATTCCTCCAGCCTCTTTCTTTCTCTTCAGTAATGCTTTGACAATTCTAGGTCTTTGATGGTTCCATAAAAATTTTTTTATGATTTGTTCTAGTTCTGTGAAACATGTCCTGGGTAATTGGATAGGGATTGCATTAAATCTGTAGATTGCCTTGGGCAGTGTGACCATTTTAACAATATTGATTCTTCCAATCCAAGAGCATTGAGGATCTTTCCGTTTTTTAAAGTCTTTAATTTCCTTCATCAATGGTTTATAGTTTTCTGTGTATAATTATTTTAACCTCCTTGGTTAGATTTATTCCCAGATATTTTATTACTTTCGGTGCTATTTTAAAGGGGATTGTTTCTTTATTTTCTTTTTCTGTTGATTCATCATTAGTGTAAAGAAATGCAACTGATTTTTGAACGTTAATTTTGTAACCTGCTACCTTGCTGAATTCTTCAGTCAGCTCTAGTAGTTTTTGTGTGGACCTTTTAGGATTTTCTATATATAGTAACATGTCATCAGAATATACTGACACTTTTACCTCTTCCTTTCCAATTTGGATCCCCCTTATTTCTCTCCCTTGCCTGATTACTGTGGCTAGGACTTCCAGGACTATGTTGAATAGGAATGGTGATAGTGGGCATCCTTGCCTTGTCCCAGATTTTAGTGGGAAGCTTTTGAGTTTTTCACCATTGAGTACTATGCTAGCTGTATGTTTGTCATATATAGCTTTTATGATGTTGAGATATGTTCCCTCTATGCACACTTCAGTGAGAGTTCTTATTGTAAATGGGTGTTGAATTTTATCAAATGCTTTTTCTGCATTGCTTAAGATAATCATGTGGTTTTTGTTCTTTCTCTTGTTGATGTGATGTATTCCAATGATTGATTTGCATATGTTGAACCACCCTTGTGTCCCTGGGATGAATCCCACTTGGTCATGATGTATCATCTTTTTTATGTGCTGTTGGATTCTATTTGCTATTATTTTGGTGAGGATTTTGGCGACTATGTTCATCAGTGATATTCACCTATAATTCTCTTGTTTTGTAGTGTCTTTGCCTGGTTTTGGTATCAGGGTGATGGTGGTTTCATAGAATGAGTTTGGGAATATTCCCTCCTTTTCAATCGTCTGGAAGAGTTTGAGAAGGACTGGTATGAGTTCTTCTATGTATGTTTGGTAGAATTCCCCAATGAAGCCATCTGGTCCTGGACTTTTATTTGTAGGGAGGATTTTTATTGCTATTTCTATTTAGTTTCTAGTGATCAGATTTTTCAGGTGGTCAGTTTCTTCTTGATTCAGTCTTGGTGGACAGTATGTTTCCAGAAACTTGTCCATCACCTCTAGGTTATCCAGTTTGGTTTCATATGGTTTTTCATACTATTCTTGTATGATATTCTGTATTTCTATTTTATTTGTTGTAATTTCTCCATTTTCCTTTCTTATTTTGCTAATTTGTGCTCTCTCTTTTTTCTTCTTTGTGAGTTTGGCCAGAGGTTTCTCGATTTTATTTACTTTTTCAGAAAACCAGCTTTTGGTTTGGTTGATTTTTTCTATGGTCTTGTTAATTTCTATTGTATTTATTTCCTCTATGATCTTTATTATTTCCTTCCTTCTGCAGCTTTTTGTGGCTTTTTATTCTTCTTTTCCTAATTCATTCAGGTGGTTGGTTAAATTGTTAATTTCAGATTGTTCTTCTTTTTTGAGGAAGGCCTGTATTGCTGTAAACTTCCCTCTTAGCAATACCTCTGCTGTGTCCCATAGATTTTGAGTGGTTGTGCTTTCATTGTCATTTGTCTCAAGGTATTTTTTAATTTCAGCTTTGATTTCCTCTTTGACCCATTGTTTTTTAAATAACATTATTTAATCTCCATGCTTCCCTTTTTTTCTCCTTTGTTTCTCTGTTGTTGATTTCCATTTTCATGACATTGTGGTCAGTAAAGATGCTTGAGATAATTTCTATCTTCTTAAAATTGTTGTGGTTTCCTTTGTGCCCAAGTACATGATCGATCCTGGGAAATGTTCCATGTACACTTGAAAAGACAGTATATCCTATTTTTGGGGCATGTAATGCTCTGAAATATCCACCAAATCTAGTTTTTCTATTGTATTATTTAATTTCTCTGTTGCCTTATTTATTTTCTGTCTGGAAGATCTGTTTAGTGATGTTAATGCAGTGTTAAAATCTCCGACTATGATTGTATTCCCCTCAATATCCCCCTTTATCTCTGTTAGCAATTGTCTTATGTACTTAGGTGCTCCTATATTGGGTGCATATATAAACGAGTGTTATATCCTCATCTTGTATCACTACTTTAATCATTATAAAATGTCCTTCTTTATCTTTCTTTATGGCCTTTGTTTTAAAGTCTATTTTATCTGAAATCAGTACTGCAACGCCTGCTTTTTTGTATTTTCCATTTGCTTGGAATGTCTTTTTCCATCCTTTCACTCTCAATCTATATGTGTCCTTCTCCCTAAAGTGAGTCTCTTGTATGCAGCATATTGAAGGTTCTTGCTTTATTATCCAGTCTGCCACTCTATGTCTTTTGACTGGAGCATTTAGTCCATTAACATTTACAGTAATTAATGATAGATGTGTGTTTATTGCCATTTTGAACTTAACTTTGCAATTGAGTTGTTATATCCTCTTTGTTCCTTTCTTCTTCCTTTTGTGGTTTGGTAATTTTCCTTTGTATTATCATGGATTTTACTTAGTTTTTGTGACTACCTTGTAAGTTTTTGGCTTGTGGTTACCCTTTTTCATAAATCTATTAGCCCATTACTATAACTGTTTTTATTAAACTGATAGTAACATGATCTCAAACCCATCCTACTGTTAAAAAAATTTTAAAAAGAAATATAAAATATTCTATATTTCCTTGCCTCCCTCTCCCACTCTCAGTGATCTTTATGTTTTCTTTTATAATTTCGTGTTTATTTTATTTGTAATTCATGGGTTATCACCTTTCCAGCTGTGAGTTTCTCATTTCTGTAGCATCCTGCTGCTTTACTATTTAGAATAGACTTTTCAGTATTCCTTTTAGCATGGGTTTAGTGTTGCTAAACTCCTGCAGCTTTTTCTTGTCTGTGAAATTCTTTATTTCTCCTTCTATGCTAAATGATAGCCTTGTGGGATAAAGTATCCTAGGCTGCATCTTTTTTTTCATTCAGGACTTTGAATATATCTTGCCACTCCCTTCTGGCCTGTAGTGTTTGTGTAGAGAAATCAGCTGAGAGCCTTATGGGGGTTCCCTTGTAACTTACTCTTTGCTTTTCTCTTTGTGCCTTTAGAATCATTTCTTTATCCTTGTCTCTGGCCATCTTGATTAGGAAATGTCTTGGTGTTGATCTATTTGGTTTCTTCCTGTTTGGGACCCTCTGAGCTTCCTGTACTTGGATATCTGATTCCTTCTTTAAGTTTGGGAAGTTTTCAGTCATGATTTCTTCAAAAACCTTTTCAATCCCCTTTGATCTTTCTTCTCCTTCTGGGACCCCTATTATACGAATATTGAGACACTTTATATTATCCCATAGTTCCCTTATGCTATTTTCATTATTTTTTATTTGCTTATCTTGAAGCTCTTCTGAATGGGTGCTTTCTATTTTCCTGTCTTCTAGGTCACTAATTCTTCCTCTATGTTATCTAGTCGGCTTTGCACAGCTATTAGATCATTCCTCATCTCTGTCAATGAGTTTACCCATTCTACTTGGCTGTTCTTTATAGCTTCAATTTTATTTTTGACATATTTTGTATCTCTAAACACTATCTCTTTTAATTCCTTCTGCAATTTGATCACTCCTTTTTTGAAATCTTGATCTACTAGGCTATCGATATCTATTTCATTGATCTTTCTTTCAGGGGATTTCTCTTGTTCTTTTAATTGGGAAAGGTTTCTCTGCTTCTACATCTTGCTCATACCTCTCTGGCACTGTGGTTTATGGAGTATCAGTTATCTATTTGGTCCTTAAGCAGTTTGTCTATCTAATGCCTGTTTAGGAATAAGACTTAGGAAATTCGAAAAAATAAGAGAGTGAGAGAAAGAATTTTAAAAGAAGGGAGAAAGAAGGTTTGAAAACTGTGTATAATGAATAATAGAAGAGTGAGTTGAAGCAGAATATCAATCGGGTTGAGGCGTCCTTTTAAAACGTTTAAAAAAAGTGGAAAAGATGAAAAAATATATTTGAAACCTGTGTCTAATCAATAACAGGACATCAAAACCCAAGAGAATTAGAAATGAATTAAGAAGTAAAAATTAAGAGAGTAATAGAAAATAGAACATTTAAAAACAGATTAAAAAAAAAGTGGGGGATGTCGGTGTTCTCCTGGAGTCTGTGTGCTGTTAATGTGAAGTCTTTCTGTCTTCGTCCTGTTTTGGAAGCTCAGCTTGCTCTTTCCAGAGGCCCTCCCTTGGCGCCCTCTTCTGTGCTGCTCTCAGTACCTGTAGGCAAGCAGATCGCGCCTCCTCCCAACACTGGGTCAGGTGCAGCTCTCCTTTGCTGTGGGCGGGCGGGTCACTGTGTCCCCGATGCTGCAGTCAGATTTTGCAGACTGGCCAGGTAGGAGGGCAGGTCGTGCCTCCTCCCAGCACCACATTCAGGTTCTGTCTTCCTGCCCGAAATTCTGGGGGCCGCCCTCCCTCTCCAGGCGCTGGTAGATCCGCTGCTGTGTGCAGCTGCGTGCTCTGCCTCTGGTCGTTGCTCCACAGGTGGGCTCGGGGAAGACTGAGGAAAAGCCTTGTCCGTGCTCTGGGCCAAAACTCAGCTCCTTGTTTGTCTTTTTTGAGCAAGTTCTCTGAGGGACCAGGATGGGAGGATCCTATCTGACTCAGGCTGTAGACACAAGTCTCTGGCCTTTGAGGCTGCTAAGCCCTTCGGTGCAGATGCAGGTTTCGCCCCCACCCCCGCCTGGGCGCTAAGCGCTGGAGGATATGGCGGCTGTGCCTGAGCCCCGCCTCTCTTCCCCCAAAAACTTTCCGCGGGTTTTCAGTGTTGTGGGTATGCACCCTTCCCCCCAGAGCACATCAACCGTGTTGTTTTATGGAGGGCCCAGGTTGTTCTGCCCTGTGCACCCACAGCCATGGTGCGCAGCCCCTTGCAGTCCCCCGGGGCTGCCTCAGTGCAGCCGCCCTTGTCCTCCGCCCAGCTTTGGCAGCCTGGCCCTGCCCGCAGCTGCAGGCCTGCATCTCAGGCTGGGTGTCAGGGGGACCTTCTGTGCCCATTTAACTTAGTTCTGTCAGTCAAGTGCTGCTCTGTAGAGATCTGAGCCTAAGAGGCTCCCCCTCCTTCCCACTGGCCTCTCAGTTGGCGAGGGAGACCCAGCGAAAGAGCGCCAGTCCTCCTTTGCCTTTCCGTCCCCGCGGGACCTGTCCAGCTCTGCTTTGCCTTTTGTTCTTTCTTTTTTCCTTTTCTCCTACCAGATTTTTGGCTTCTTTATCTCTTGAAGAGGGCGATGTTCTGTCGGAGTTCCACAGGTGCTCTGGTTGGCTGAGTGGGTCTGTGTATGTGAGTCTCGGTGCATTTGTGGGAGAGGGTGCGCTGCAAGCGTCCTTCTACTCCGCCATCTTCTCTCTTCCTCTTGTCCAAATTATTGGTATATATTTCTCCATAGTATTTTCTTATGTTTTTTTTTTTTTTTTGAATCTCTGCGATATCAATTGTTATTTCTCCTCTTTCTTTTCTTATTTTGTTTATTTAGGTTATTTCTCTTTTTTCTTAATAAGTCTGACTAAAGGCTTATCAATATGGTGTGTGTTTAAAAAAATAAATCTTGACTTCATAGATCTTTTATATTGTTTTCTTGAACTCTATTTTCTTTACTTCCAATTTGATCGTTATTATTTCCGTTCTTCTGCTGGCTTTGGGTTTTTTTAGTTCCTCTTTTTCTAATTCCTTTAGTTGGGAGGTTAAGTTTGTTACTTGAGGGCTTTTTTGTTGTTTCTTGTGGAAAGCCTGTATCACTATTATCTTCCTTTTTTGGACTGCTTTTGATGAGTTCCATAGTTTTTGGAAAATCGTATATTCATTTTTATTTGCATCTAGGTACTTTATGGTTTTACTTTTTGATTTCATTGTTGACCCATTGTATTTTCAGTAGCATGTTGTTTAGTCTCCATGTGTTTGTGTGTTTATCTTTTTTCTTTCTGTAATTAATTTTAGTTTCACACTGCTGTGGTCAGGGTTAAAAAAGCTTGATACTGTTTCTATCCTCTTAAATTTGTTGAGACTTGTTTTGTGGCCTAGTATATGATCTATCCTGGAGAATATTCCATGTGCACTTGAAAATAATTTATATTCTGCTGGTTTTGTATGAAATGTTCTGTAGATATCTCTTAAATTTGACTGGTGTAATGTTATTTAAGCCCACTGTTTCCTTATTAATTTTCTTTCTGGATGATCTATCCATTGATATAAGTAGAGTGTTAAAGTCCCCTACTTTTTCTGTATTTTCATCAGTTTCTCCCTTTAAGCCTGTTAGTATTTGCTTTATATATTTAGGTACTCTCATATTAGGTGCATATATGTTAATGAATATTATATCCTCTTTTTTTATTGATCCCTTTATCATTATATAATGTGCTTGTCTTTTGTTATAGGCTTTGTTTTAAACTCTATTTTGTCTCATGTAAATATTGCTACCTTAGCTTTCATGTCATTTCCATTTCCATGAAATATCTTTTTGAATCCCTCACTTTCAGTCCATGTTTGTCTTTAGCTCTGAAATTAGTCTCATAAGCAGCATATAGATGGATCTTGTTATGTTTTGTTTGATTTTTTTAACATTTTTATTGAGTTATAGTCATTTTACAATGTTGTGTCAAATTCCAGTGTAGAGCACAATTTTTGAGTTATACATGAACATACACATGTTCTTTGTCACTTTTTTTTTTTGCTGTGAGCTACTAAAAGATCTTGTATATATTTCCCTGTGCTATACAGTATAATCTTGTTTACCTATTCTGCATATGACTGTCAGTATCTACAAATTTTGAACTCCCAGTCTTTCTCTTCCTACCCCTCTCCCCCTTGGCAACCACAAGTTTGTATTCTATGTCTATGAGACTGTTTCTATTTTGTATTTATGTTCTTTTGTTTGTTTGTTTTAGATTCCACATATGAGCGATCTCATATGGTATTTTTCTTTCTCTTTCTGGCTTACTTCACTTAGATGACATTATCCAGGGATATCCATGTTCCTGCAAATGGTGTTATCTTGTCATTTTTATGGCTGGATAGTATTCCATTGTATAAATATACCACAACTTCTTTATCCAGTCATCTGTTGATGGACATTTAGGCTGTTTCCATGTCTTGGCTATTGTAAATAGTGCTGCTGTGAACACTGGGGTGCAGGTGTGTTTTTGAAGTAGGGTTCCTTCTGGATATATGCCCAGGAGAGGCATTCCTGGATCATATGGTAAGTCTATTTCTAGTCTTTTGAGGAATCTCTGTACTGTTTTCCACAGTGGCTGCACCAACCTGCATTCCCACCAGCAGTGTAGGAGGGTTCCCTTTTCTCCACAGCCTCTCCAGCATTTGTCATTTTTGGACTTTTGAATGATGGCCATTCTGAATGGTGTCATGTGATACCTCATTGTAGTTTTTATTTGCATCTCTCTGATAATTAGTGATATTGAGCATTTTTTCATGTACCTATTGATCATCTGTATTTCTTCCTTGGAGAATTGCTTGTTTAAGTCTTTTGCCCATTTTTGATTTTTTTTTCTTATTAAGTCTTATGATCTGCTTATATTCTCTGGAAATCAAGCCTTTATTGGTTTCATTGTTTGCAAAAATTTCCTCCCACTCTGTAGGTTGTTGTTTTGTTCGATTTTTTCTTCAATTAGCTACTCTATGTCTTTTGATTAGAGCATTTAGTCCTCAACCATTTTAGTATATATGTTGCCAAAACAAGCACAGTTCATTGATATTTCAAGTGATTATTGATAGGTCTGTACTTATTGATATTTTGTTACTTGTTTTCTGCTTGTCTTTGTAGTTCTTCTCTGTTCTTTTCTTCTTCTAGTTTCATCTCTTGTGTTTGGAAAATTTTTTTTTTGGTGGTATGCTTGTGCTGATTTCTCTCTAGTTTTTGTGTACTTACTGTAAGTTTTTGATTTCTGGTTACCATGGGTTTCATGTATATTGACCCATATTATATCTATTTGTTTTAAATAGCAGTCATTTAAGTTCAAACACATTCAGAAAGATCTACATTTATACTTCCCTCCCCCACATTTTATGTTTTTAGTTTCATATTTTGCATGTTCATGTTTATCCTTTTACTGCTTATTGTAGTTATAGCTGATTTTACTTTTTAATCTTTTAATTTCTGTGCTGGCTTATTTCAGTGATTGTTCCTCAGCCTTTACTATATCTGCATTTCCTAATGAGGTTTTCCTTTTCTTATAGTTTCTTCTTTTTCATTTATAGAAGACTCTTCATCACTTATTTTAAGGAAGGTATGGCATTCATGAACTCTTAATTTTGTTTGTCTGAGAAGTTCTTCATCTCTCCTTTGATTCTAAATTATAATCTAGCTTGGTAGAGTACCTAGGTCACAAGTTTTCCCCTTTCAGCACTTGAATGTATCATGCCACTCCCTTCTGGTCTCCAAAATTTCTGCAGAAAAATAAGCTAATAGCCTTATGGGGGCTCATTTATACATGAATCTTTGTTTTCCTCTTGCTGCCTTTAAAATTCTTTTTTTTTTCTTTAACTTTGGCCATTTTAATTATGACATGTCTTAGTGTGTGTGTTTGAGTTCATCTTGTTTGGGATGCTCTGTGCTTCTCTATCTAAATATCTGTTTCTTTCTCTAAATTTTGGAAGTTTTTAGCCATAATTTCATCAATACATTTTCTACTCTTTTCTCTGTCTCTTACTTCTGGGAACCCTATAATGTAAATGTTAGTGTGTTTGATGCTGTCCTAGAGGTCCCTTAAACTATTACCTTTTTAACATTTGTTTTTCTTTTTGCTGTTCTGATTGGATGATTTCCATTATTCTAACTTCCAGATCACTTATGCATTCTTATGTAACTCTTAACTTGCTGTTAATGCCTTCTACTGTACTTTTCATCTTAGTTATTGTATTCTTCAATTCTGACCTTTTTATATTTTCTACTTTTTTTGTTAAAATTCTCATTGTACTCATTTAGTCTTTTTTCTAATTCAATTATTATTTTTGTTACTAATGTTTTGAATTATTTATCTAGTAAATTGTTTATGTTTCATTGTTTTTTTAGTGTCTTTCCCTTGTTCTTTCATTTGAAACAAATTCCTCTTTCTTCTTATTTTGAATAACTTTCCCTAAATCTGTATAATTAGGTGAAACAGTTACTTATCCTGATGTTGAAGGAATGTCCAATTTGTAGCACCTCTATGCAGTCTTTGTGTTCCCAATGGCTTTGTTAGGAGAGTTGGATCTGAAATGAGCATGGGTCATCTGTTCCTCTAGATTATGCTAGAAGCTACCACCTTGCTGGAATGTAGGGTTGGAGATGGGTTGGCTAGAGCCAGAGCCAAGTGTGAGCTGGGGCTTCTCTTAGTGCTCAGTGGTTCAATGGTCATCACCACCCTATCATGGCAAGGGAAGGACCTACATTGCTGGAGTAGAAGCCCTGAGTTTCAGATCTGAGCTGGTTCTGTTCCATGTTTGTGCCCTCCCTCCAGCAACAGCATCTCCACCTTAGTGGAGCACAATATGGAGCAAGAGGGGCTGACCATGTACCCACTGGGGCCATGGTGCATGCTGGAGCAGTCCTATCAAGTTTGTCAAAGGCCCAGCCTATTTTCAATCTGCTTACTCTGCCTGTTCCCAGGAATATGCATGCAATGTGCACAGTCTTCATGATCAGAGCCTTGATTTCTTACAGCCTTTTAGTAAGTCCCACTGTTTTTCAAATCAATTAAGGGGACTCATCTTCCAAGCACTGGACCACAGAGTTGGGGTGCCCAATATGTGACTTGAAAGCCTCACTCCCCAGGGAGGATCCCTGAGCCTCATGATATCCTATGATATTCCCCTCCTCTTCTGTGTCCCCTGCTAGGGTCATGAATCCTGACCTGATTGCTTCTTCCTTCCTACCTAATTCCATTTGGATCTTTATAGCTTTGTTTGTAGAAAAGCCTTACTGCCAATCTACAGATTGTCTTCAGTGAGAGTTGTTCCACATGTAGATGTAATTTTGATATGTTCTTGGGGGAAGGTGAGCTCAATGTACTCCCACTGTGCCATCTTGATCTCCCCTCTTATCAAATTTTTCCTCTTTTGATCTTTTTTCAGTCACAATCACTTCTGTTCCTGTCTCCAAACAACTTCTTTTTCTTCTCTGTGCCTGATGTCACCACTTGATAATTACAGTATCATATTGAAGGTCCATAATATATATAAACACCTCTCATTCAAACAAAGTCAGGAGGAGGACTCAAAAGAGGTTATTTCTCCACATCCATTCCAGGTCTTAAGATCATAAGGGCTGGTTGGATCTTCTAACTGGATAAAGGCCTCCCTAAGAAAGATGCTATAGACCTGGAGCTTGTTTTATTACCCCTTGAGGAAGAAGAAATCTGGAGGCTGGTCATTAATTATTAACTAATAGACCATGTCCAGGTGCATCTTCAGGCTTATCCAAGATATCACACTTTGGTCCCCAATTGTAGGAACTTCCAATCTTCTGAATTTTCCTATTACCAATAACCCTCATCTCAATAAGATTCATCAGAAGGCCTGATACCCAGTCACTGTTTAATGAAACAATTACCATAAGTATGGCAATCATAGTACTGATACTATGATAATATATTAAGGAACTACCCAGGAAGAACCTTCTTGCTGGGTTTTGCATACCAGTGAGTAAATATAAGCCTAGGGCTTCCTATTTGTATGCCTAACTGTGTCTCTGGAGCTTCTCAGGGAGGAATGAAGACAGGGCATAAAGGTCTTTCAGCAGTGACAACTTAAGTCTTTGTTTCTATATGCTAATGTGCACTTTTGGAAAGTGTGTTTTTAGTAAAAACTCCATCTCTGATTCTCCCCATCATAGTTCCTTAAAACAATGTTGATAAGACTTCTTCAGATCCCTCAAGTTTAGAAAGATACTAATTGGGATTTATTTAGTGGTCGGTGATGGCTAGAGATGATGTTGAGATCCAGCAAATTTTCTTGTCAGTGATTTCTATACTATTAAGGTGTTTGGGAGAGGATGGATTGTAGAAGATACTTGAGAATTTTAGACAAACATTAACTAGAAGAATGAGGCAAAAGTGAAGTCATCCAAAATGCACAGATATTTCACAGAAAGGAATATTAAGAGGGTCAATAAGCACTTGAAAAGATGATAAACATCATTAGTCATAAGGAAATGCAAATTAAAACCATGAGATACCACTACAAACCTATCAGAATGTGTATCAAAAATCACATATAGACTCTATGTCTATGAGTCTGTTTCTGTTTTGTATTTATGTTTTTTTTTTTTTTTTAAGATTCCTCATGTGAGTGATATCATATGATATTTTTCTTTCTCTTTCTGGCTTAGTTAGACTGACATTCTCCAGGGACATCCATGTTGCTGCAAATGGTGTTATGTTGTCAATTTTTATGGCTAAATAGTATTCCATTGTATAAATATACCACATCTTTATTCAGTCATCTGTTGATGGACATTTAGGCTGTTTCCATGTCTTGGCTATTGGTTGCCAAGGGGGTGGTGTGTGGGAAGGGACAGACTGGGATTTCAAAATTTGTAGATACTGACAGGCATATGCAGAATAGGTAAAAAAGATTATACTGAATAGCACAGGGAAATATATACAAGATCTTGTGGTAGCTCACAGTGAAAAAAATGTGACAATGAACATATATATGTTTATGTATAACTGAAAAATTGTGCTCTACACTGGGATTTGACATAGCATTGTAAAATGACTATAACTCAATAAAAATGTTAAAAAATCAAATATAGAAATTAAAAATAAAAATAGTGATAACACTAAATGTTGGCTAAGATGTGAAGAATTTGGATCACTTATATACTGTTTATAGGAATGTAAAATGGTCAGATACTCTGGAAAACATTTGACTGTTTCTTAAAAAAAAGAAACCATGCAATTACCATGACTCAGAAATTGAACTCCTAAGCATTTATCCTAGAGAAAAAAAAAACTTATATTTACACAAACACTTGTATATGAATGTTAATAGAAGCTTTATTTGTAATAGCTAAACCCCAGAAACATCTCAGATGTCCTTTAGCAGCTGAATGGTTAAACTGACAGTAGTACATCCATGCCATAGAATACAACTTACCAATTAGAAGAAAAGAGTTATTGATACAGACAACAACTTGGATGAATCTAGAGGAAATTATACTGAGTGAAAAAAGGCAATTCCAAAAGGTACATAGTGTGATTCCAATTTTATAATATTCCTGAAATGACAAAATTATAGGGATTAGTTATTTACTGTAGTTAGGGAGAATAGTAGAATTGTGGTGACTGTGGCTATAAGAAGGTTGTATGGGGGAATACTTTCTATGGAACAGTTCTACAGCTTACTGCTGGCAATGATTACACAAATCTATGAATGCTATAAAATTAAATAGAACTTAATTACCACACAAACACACACAAGTGCATGTAAAACTGGTGAAATCTGAATAAGGTCAATGGATTTTATCAGTATCAATATCCTGGTTGTGATATTGTACTGCAGGTATGCAAGATGTTACCATTGGGGAAACTGGGTAAAGAGTACACAGGATATCTGTGCATTATTTCTTACAACTACATGTGAATCTACAATTACCACAAAATAAAGTCTATTTTAATAAAAAGAATAAATCATGGCCAAGTGTAATATGTGTCTTTTTCAAGATCTTAATCAGAGGAAACCAAATCTGTTAGCAAAGAATTAAATATTTAATACATAATTTGAAAAGAACATTTACCATGTAATATCACTGTACATCCAGTTAAAAAAGGAAGATAATTTTGATAAAGATGGTCAACCAAAATATAGATTTGTATAAGATCTTAGAGAAGTAAATAAATTAGAATCTCTTTAAAAAAATGATGTTATCTCTTTTAACTACAGAGAATGTAGATTCAGTCACCATTGACTGTCCAAAGTCTTTTCATTTAATCTAAGTGTCCCTTTAAAAGCATCTTTTGTTCTGAGGACTATAAGCTCCACCTCTCCACCCAAGACTGCTTAGAAACAAACCAATTGGAGTCAATCCCTATGCTAATAAGGTTGTACATCCTCAGTCAAGTTAACAAGGTACTGAATGAAGATTTGGCCTCTTGTCATTCCCTAGCTAAGCCAGGTTCCCCACGTCTAGACTTCTGTGCTGCATTGTGTACACTGCAGGTGTTTATGTGTGTTGGGGTGGGAAGGTGGACTGGAATGGCTGCTATAT
This sequence comes from Camelus ferus, assembly GCF_009834535.1. NCBI lineage: Eukaryota > Metazoa > Chordata > Mammalia > Artiodactyla > Camelidae > Camelus > Camelus ferus. Next base: position 4,408,516 of record NC_045732.1, read on the forward strand.
TTTGTTACATCTTGGTTTTCTTACCTACAAAACTCTTAACTACCATATTGACAAGTTCATCTATTGCCATTAAACCCACGAATAAAAAGGAATAGACTTCCCTGACAATACTCCAGTTGGGAGAACTACTGAATCTAAAACAGGGGAAAGGACTCTTTTAAAATATTGCTTTCTGAATAACCCAGCAGGTAGATAGGAAGGGTAAAAAAAGGAAGGGAAGTAGTTTACTGGCTCCTGGTCAGAGAAAAATGACCTCATATGTCCTTCCCATCCTGGATTCTTCTGACGTACCTAATAGTAGCTGAACACAATGTCTTGGCATGAGGCCCAGGCTCTGTGTCTCTGAATTGTGCCCACACTACCGATGAGGTGGCTCCTTTTCTCACAACTCTGGGGGTGAGTCACACACCAAAAACAAAAAAACGAAAAAACAAACAAAAAAAACCCCAAGAATTTCCTCAAATGAAGTAAGCCTGTAGTCCAGTGCTGGGACACCAGAAAGCAGGCTCTTGCTGGCAGGATTTGCTGCAAGGTGGTCACTCCTTTCTGAAGGAAGCATAGATGTTAGCCTCAATAAGCTTGACATTAGCCAATCAGTGGCTAGATATTTGATTACCCATCCTGGGGGAGTTATCCATGACTCCCTATCTCCCCTCCTTTCCAAAATCCTGATCATCTAAGAAGAATCCAGTGGGTTCCTCTGATAGCAGGGCCTCTGACTGACTAAAGTTTCTTACTGCATTTCACAATTGCATCCCTCAATTCTGGAAGAATTATACCCCAAATTAGCAGAACTGTCTGTCTCTGGGGTAAGCCTCTTACAGGTGTCGATATTAAAGACTATAAACCATGGAATGGTGAAAGGTATACCTGGAAGGAATTAAAATGTTAGTGGGTAGATCTAGGATATTACATTAGTAAATACCTTTGGTTTATTCGCAAGTAAAAAGTCAGCCAAGAAAATCTTATCTCTTCTGCTTCTGGAAAAGCAATGTCTTGTTCAGAGAAATTCTAAAGATGCTTGTCAGGTACATTATCTTGATTAAGAGATGAAAATGTGTAAACTCAACAGACCTAAAGAAGAAGAAAGAAGTCTCTTTCCCTTGAGTGCTCTTTATTCTTGTGTGGGGACTGCTAGTGAAGGCTGAGGCTGCAAGAGGAAAGGGAAGTTGAGTTATATTCATTACTATTGTTTTTCCTGGACAAAGAGGATGTGGGGGTTGTCTCACTTCCTCCCTCATCTGCTTTTAGCATAGTGGAAGTACATTAGAAGAATACAGAGGATTCACTTTCTATAGAAACCAGTTGAGATCCCTTGGGGACTTTCTGACTCACAAGCTCTTGGAGGGCCAATAAGTTGCACAATTCCAAGGGGTATAATACACGTTGAAGTCTAGATGACTGGTATTCCCTGGAGTTGTACAGAGCACAAATTGTGCAACCCTATACAGCAACTCTAACTCTTATAAGGGACCCTTAATGACAACAGAGGGGAAGGAAGAAGAAAGGGGTGATCATGGGCTGCTGTTTACAGGTTTCCCAACATCCAGGCAAGACAGAAATGATGCCAAGAGCAACAGTTCAGCTTCTAGCTAAACATCATTAACTACTTCCTGACTATGAGGCACAAGGAGATGTGATCCAGAAATTTTGCAGAATAGTTTCTTTAGGAGACTAAGAAAAGTATACAATGCAAGTAACAACAAAACAAAATAAAAAGCAGCAATTCATACATTACTGTTTACAAACCACTGTCACTGTCATATATTATCTCATTGAAATCTCACAATAGCTCTTAGAGATTCCATTCATTCCTTCATTCATATGTTCATTTAGTACATATTTATTAAGCACCTATATATGCCAGTTACTGTGCATGCAACAAGGAAAATAGACTCTAATGGGGAGAGACATGCAATAAACAAATGAGAAAAGATTTATCAGGGTAGAATAAATGCTATGAAGCAAAATAAACTAGGGTATGGGGATTAAGAGAAACAAGGGGTTCTATTTGAGGTAAATAGATAAAGTGACATTTAAGTAACAGCCTGAAGGAAATGAAGGAATAAACCATTCAATATCTAAGAGCAGAGCATTCCATGCAAAAGGGACAGTAGATTCAAAGACCACAAAGCAGGAGGGCATCTGTGTGTTCAAATAAGCAAGGAAGCCAATGCACCTAGAGTGGAGTGAGCAAGAGGGAAGTAGTCGGAGATGAAGTCAGAGAATCAAATCATGTAGGGTCTCTAAAGGCCATTTTCATGACTTCTGAAATTATTCTATGTGGGTTGGAAAGCCATTGGAGACTTAGAAATGGAAGAAATATCAAGCCAGCTGTGGATCTAAAGCTACTGAACTAATGAGTAACATTGTCAAGATCCCAAATCAGGCATTCTGACTGTAGGTCCAAGGAGTAGTCAGAGAGGTTGGAAGAGAATCAGAGAAAGAGAAAGTTAGTGACAATTTGGGTAACCAAGGATCCCTCTACACCCCACTGAAATAAAATGGCTCACAATTCTGGCAGTCAGCTAGCCACACAGTCACCCCAAAATGAACCTCCTTTGCACAACATCAGTCTCTCTCCTCCTATACATCAGAAAGGGGGAACATATGCCACAATATTCAAAAGAGTATTATGAGACCAAAATAGAACCTGCTCTTTCAGGCCAGTAAACTTACAAATTCTTAACATTCGCCTGCAGGATCAAAGGGTCCAAAGAACACAGGGCACCCATGTACCTGTCAGCCAAGAAAGGAATTGGCATCTGGCATTTTCCCAGAGAGAGAAAGCTATTCTAACAATGACCAGGTCTCTGGGGATATCCCTTCTTGGTGCCCTGAAATCTGGACAACTCAGGGAATTTTCCTTGATGGCCCAGGTACCTTATTCCATTGCCAAATCAGGAAATTAACTTCAAGAAATTGGAGTGTTTAATTCTTCACATAACAATTTAGACAAGGTTGGAATCATCCCCCAGTGGCAGCTCCCCCCACGACTCCATATTAAAAATACAGTCTTCAGACTTTGGGAAAAACAATTTCCTAGAAAAAACAAATCAAATATAAGCTAAATGTGATGTTTCCCAAAAGACAATATCATAACTGGGATCTACAGACCTGTTCAGAAGCTTGTTATCTAATTTTTGGTTGCATTGACCCCAAGAACAAACTATAAACAAGATGTAAAAATAAAACCACATGGAAATTAGGCTTCTTGATTTTAGTCCTGGTTCATCATGAATCTCCTGTATGACCTTAGATAAGTCATTTACTTTTTCTGTCTCAGTGTTTTCACTTGTATAATGAAGAATATATCACCTCTAAGGGCTCTTTCAAAGTAATAAAATTCTATAAATTCCACAAATCAACTTCCATGTACTTTATAGTATACAAATTCCATGTACAATATAAATACTTCTAAAGAAAGCTTCACTATCCGAGTCAATTAAATAAAGCAATATTTTAATTAATTTTATTTAAGAGTTGATTTCCTCTTCCCCTCACCACAGGGAGAGGAGGTCACCTGTAATCTAGAGCCAAATGAAGAGGGTTTAAACAAAATCAAAAAACATATTGACTGAGTGGTACAGGGCAGAAGCTACTTGGTCTAAGTTCCATATATATGATTATGGGTGCAACTGAGGAATAAAATAAGTAATGACTTCTGTGGTAGAGATTCAGTGAGTTGACAGCAGCATATAAATCACACAAAACCTTGAGTTCAGCCCCTGCCTGCATCCTCATGTCAGTCCCTCTTAAGTGATTCCAGGTGCCAGGGACTCTGAAACAAGCCCTAGTCTATCCACTGATGACCTTGGGAAGCATGAAGTCCATGGCTAGATATGCATCTTGAACTAGAATTCTTGAAAGGAGGGAGCAGAAAATTTAACTGACCTTCTTGGTAGGTATCATGAGGCATCCTCACTATCCCAGACTCCTTCATTTGAGTGGTCATAGAATTGTCAGACTAGGAGGGTAGGTATCAGCAATGAGCAGAAGACATGAATAGGCCTTGGCAAAAAGTAGTTCTTTCTGAGTTGTGTCAAGTGCCCCTCTAACAGTTTCATATCTCCCTAAAGTCCAGCTTTCCTGGCTCAGCTATTTATCTGTCTTCTGATTAGAGGGCCTGTCACACTGCTTTATGAGGACTATCTGAATGTAAATGTCAAGAATGGAAATTAGTAGATTGAGTGGCTGTAAGAAGAGGAAACTAGAAAAAAGAGCGAGGGTACTAACATTCTGATGACCAGTCCTGCAGGTACTCTTTAGGAAAGATACGCTGCCAAAAAGGAAATACCCTTCACTCTCAATCAAAAATAAGTGTGAAGAATTTTCTCTTGTATGTGTTTCCCAAATAAGGATAATTGGAAAATGGACCACAAAGTTCTCTATGCACACAGATCACAGCTAGTCATATAAAGATTGGAGGGGTGGAGATCAGCCAAGATGGCAGAGTAGAAGGATGCTCATAGCTCACCCTTTCCCACAAATATACAAAAACTCACATCCATGGACCCACCTGGCCAACCAGAGTACCTGTTTAACTCCGACAGAACATCGCTGTCTTCAAAAGACAAAGATGCCACGAATCTGGTAGGAGAAAAGGAAAAAAGAAAGAAGAAAATGGAAAAGAATGCAGGACTGGTCCCATGGGGAGGGAGTGGCAAAGGAGGAATAGCACTCATTTGCTGAATCTCCCCCTCTCCAATGGAGAGGTCAGCCAGATGGAGGGGGAGCCTCTGAGGCTCGGATCGGTATGGAGGAGCCCTTGACTGACAGAACTAAGTTAAATGGACATATATGGTCTCCACATCCCCCATTCCTAGAGGCAAAGTGGCAGGTGGGAGACTGGACAGTCTGCCCGAGCTGGGCGGAGAACTGAGGAAGGCTGCACAGAGGCAAACCTAGGGGACTGCAGGGTGCTGTGTGCTATGGATGAGTAGGCACATAGGCAAAACAATCTGGGCCCTCCATAAAACAACACGGCTGATGTGCACTGGGCAGAAGTGTGCCATACCCCCAGCTCAGAAAACCCGATGAAGTTTTTCCAGAGAAGAGAGGCGGGGCTCAGGCACAGCCCCATATCCTCTGGTGCTTAGCACTCAGAGGGGGGTGGGGTCAAAACCTGAATCTGAAGCTAAAGGCTAAGCAGCCTCAAAAGTGAGGCAGAGACTTGTTTACAGCCTGAGGCAGATAGGATCTTTCTGCCTTGGTACTTCAGAGAACTCATGCCTCCAAGAAAAATAAACAAGGAGCTGAGTTCTGGCACAGATCAGGGACAGGGCTGTTCCACCTTCTTCCCCAAGCCCTCCTACAGAGCTCGGATCCGAGGTGTAGCAGGCAACTACACAGAGCAGGGGAGTGACTTGTTCTGGGAGAGGGTGAATGGCCACCCACCTTCCGGGCAGGAGTGCAGCACTTGATCAAGTTGCTGGGAGAGGGCGTGACCTGCCCATCTACCTTGCTGGAGCACAGCATCTAACCACGGCATTGGGAGGGGGATTGACCAGCCTGCCCACTGCATAAGAGCACAGCCTCTGACAGCTGTTTTGGGAGCAGATGAAATCTGCTTGCCGACCTGCACTGGGAGCAGCACAGACCAGGGGCACCAATGGAAGGCCTCTGGAAGCAGCAAGCTGAGTTCACACAGCAGGGCAAGGACAGAAAGACCTCTCGATAAAATCATTAAGAATGCACAGTCTCCATGACAACACATCCCCTTTTTTTCTTTCTATTTTTCTTTTTTTATCTGTTTAATTTTCTATTACCTTTTCAATTTTTACTTTTTAAACAGTTGTATATGTCTCCAGTTTTAATCCCATTTAAATTTTTCTTTTACAATATTTTTAATATTATTATTCTTAAAATCCACCTCAATATATTTTTATTTCTCTTGGTTTTTATTTCCTGTTATTGATTACACTTGGAATACAAATATATATTTTTTCTTTTCTTTTTTTAAGGTTTTTAAAAGATGTCTCAACTTGATTGCTATTTTGCTTCAACTTGCTCTTCTGTTACTGATTATACACCGCTTTCAAACCTTTTTTTTCTTTTTCTCATCCTTCTTTTAAAATTCTTTTCTTTTAAGTTTTATTCTTGCATAGGTGTTAGATAGAAAAATAAATAAAATCTTAAAGGAACACAATAGATAACTGACACTCCTTAAGCCACAGTGCCAGAGAGATATGAGAAAGATGAAGAAGCAGAGGAACCATTCCCAATTAAAAGAACAAGAGAAATCCCCTGAAAGAATGATCAATGAAATAGACATTGATGGCCTACTAGATCAAGATTTCAAAAAAAGGAGCAAAGTACTGAAGGAAGTAAAAGAGATAGTGTTTAGAGATTTAAAATATGTCAAAGTGAAATTGAAGCTATAAAGAAGAGCCAATAAAAATTGGAAAACTCATTTGCTGAGATGAAAGCTGATCTGAAGGCTGTACAAAGCAGGATATATAATACAGAGGAACGAATAAGTGACCTTAAAGACAGGACAACAGAAAGCACCCAATAAGAACAGCTGAGAGAAAAACAAATAAAACCCAACAAAAACAATATAAGGGACCTTTGGGATAATATAAAGTGTGCCAATCTATGCATAATAGGGGATTCAGAAGGGGAAGAAAGAACAAAGGGAATTGAAAATGTATTTGAAGAAATCAAGACCGAAAATTTCCCAAAGCTTAACAAGGAATCAGATATCCAAGTACAGGAAGTTCAGATGGTCCCAAACAGACCCACACAAAGACATATTATAAACAAGATGACATGGGTTAAGGATAAAGAAATGATCCTAAAGGCAGCAAGAGAAAAGCAAACAGTGTGTTACTAGGGAACCCCCATAAGGCTCTCAGCTGATTTCTCTACACAAACACTAGAGGACAGAAGAGAGTGGCAATATATATTCAAATTCCTGAATGAAAAAAAGATTCAGCGTAAGATACTTTATCCAGCAAGGTTATCCTTTAGAATAGAAGGAGCAATAAAGAACTCCACAGACAAGCAAAAACTACAAGAGTTTAGCAACACTAAACCCATGCTAAAAGAAATATTGAAAGGTCTACTCTAAACAGAAAAGAAGCAGGATGCTACAGAAATGAGAAAATTATAACTGGAAAGGTGATAATGAATTACATGAATTACCATGAATTAAAAATAGAATAAACATGAAATTGTAAAATAAGACATATAAATCATTAAGAGTCAGAGAGGAAAGCAAGAAAACAGAGTTTTTTTTTCCTTTTTTAAATTTTTTGTTCTCAGTAGAATGGGTTTGAGCTTATATTACTATCTGTTTAATACAAACAGTTATAGTAATGGGTTAATGGACTTACAAAAAAGGATAACCACAAGAGAAAAACTTATGAAGGAGTCACAATAACTGAATAAAATCCAAGATAATATAAAGGAAAATTATCAACCAACAAAAGGAAGAAAGGAACAGAGAGGAAATACCAAATCAACAGCAAAAATAAATTCAAAATGGCAATAAACACACATCTATCATTAAATACTGTAAATGTTAATGGACTAAATGCTCCAATCAAAATACATACAGTGGCAGACTGGATATTAAATCAAGAACCTTCAATATGCTGCATTCAAGAGACCCACTTTAGGGAGAGGGACACATATAGTTTGAGAGTGAAGGGATGGAAAAGGATATTCCATACAAATGGAAAAGCCAGAAAAGCAGGTGTAGCAATACCAAATTCAGAGGAAAAGGGAACCCTCCACACTGCTGGTGGACATGCAGTTTGGTGCAGCCACTGTGGAAAACAGTATGGAGATTCCTCAAAAGACTAGGAATAGACTTACCGTATGACCCAGGAATACCGCTCCTGGGCTTGTATCCAGAAGGAACCCTACTTCAAAAACACACCTGCACCCCAATGTTAATAGAAGCACTATTTACAACAGCCAAGACATGGAAACAGCCTAAATGTCTATCAACAGATGACTGGATAAAGAAGAGGTGGTATATTTATAGAATGGAATACTATTCAGCCATAAAAACTGACAACATAATGCCATTTGCAGCAACATGGATGTCCCTGGAGAATGTCATTCTAAGTGAAATAAGCCAGGAAGAGAGAGAAAAATACCATATCAGATTGCTCAGATATGGAATCTGACAAAAAAAGAACATAAATACAAAGCAGAAACAGACTCATAGACATAGAATACAAACTTGTGGTTTTCAATGCGGAGGAGGGTGGTAAGAGACAGACTGGAAGTTTGAAATTTGTAGATACTGACAAGCATATGTAGAATAGATAAACAAGATTATACTGAGTAGCACAGGGAAATATATACAAGATCTTGTGGTAGCTCACTGCAAAAAAAAATGTGACAATGAATATATATATATGTTCATGTATAACTGAAAAAAATGTGCTCTACACTGTAAATTGACACATTGTAAACTGACTGTAACTCAATAAAATTTTTTTTAAATTAATTAATTAAAAAAAAAAGATTGAGGGAAGAGAGTTTAAAGGAAAGTACTTATTCCAGTACAGTGCTTGATCTGGTCTGCAATAGCTGGTGAGAAAGGCGATTATAAACATCTCATCCCACCTACACATTCAGTCATGTGGCAGCCTTAAATTAGCCATGATTGGAGTGTTTGCACCATGGAAATTGGAAAAGAGTATATATCAGGTTGTTGGGTTTTTTCCTTGGAAAGTCAGTTGTTACATACTTACCTGTATGCCACTGAACAGTGCTTGCCTCAATTCTCAAAAGATCTGAGGTACAGATGGAAGATATGGCTGATGTTTCATGTCCAGGTGTCTTAGGTCTCCTCCACTAGATTGTAAGTTACTTAGAGACAGAACTTGATCTTGCTCTTATGTGTTTTCCAAACACCAAGTGCAATATCTGACACATTGTAGGTGTTTGATAGGTATATTGAGTTTATTGAGATATAAATATGTATATATTTAACTCAACAATTGGTTTTTGAAATTCAGAGGTAATTTTCCCCTTAAGTAAATAACAACAAATTTTTTCAAAGTTTGTATCCCTTTGATTTGATTATCTCCTTTTTTAATGCTGTGTGTACATGACAATGTGAAAAATAACACAATTGTGCATCAGAAAATAAACATTCTATTGCAAAGTTGCCATGCTGCACAACTCTTGATAAATATGATGGGAATTGTACCCTCCTTAATTGTGCAGCAGGGCATCCCTGAGTTCCGACTCTCCCACTGGCTGGCCTTGGGACATCACTGTAGCCACTTGTCCCCAGCTTCCATTTCAGGACTTGTAAAATGGCAGGATTTGATGTAAGCAGCTGTTTTCCAAGTATTCTATTTTATTTTATTTTTGTAGAGAAACCATTCTTCTAATAAAATCTAATGCAGAAGCCCAGTATGGCTTCTCTAATTGAAGATAAGGTCGAGGCTCAGGGCTACCTGCTTGACTTTCAGCTCTAGTGTCCAGCCAACCTACCTATCACCAAGGTACCTTTGAGGAATTCCTAGAGCTTCAGAGACCATAGGCTAAACACCACTGGCCTTTCTAGCTTGTCCTTAAGGGAAATTTCAGTTCAGTGGTCTTTGATTCAATGGTGGGCTCCAAGAACAGCTGTAGAATTATTATAGTTCTGGAACATTGGTTCACTTAGTAAAAGGGATACTTGGGATTTCATGTCATTTCTTTACTAAAGCAGTCTTCAACTCTTGTAGACATCATGTAATCCAGTGGGGCAGCTAGCCTACAAGTTCATATTCTTTCTTCCCATTCTTCATGGGTAATAGGAATTTAGACTTCTCGATCTTTTATCTCTATAACCTATACCTGCAAGGAAAGTTTCTAATGAGGTTTTGCTCCATAGTTAATCTTAAGACTTGGGTCAAGGAATGGCCTAGTGATTTGGGCTTTTGACCTTTTCTATTATGAAAGAAAGAGATGACATACCTACCTCCCAACCCTTAAGAGAGCCTGCTTCTAGCCATATCTGATTATTCACCACCTCCTTAACTTACCTGTCATTTCTCAATTGCCTGTCTCTTTATTCATGCTTTACATATTCATATTCACTCTATCAATAAATGTCCATTGAACACAGTACTGTGGGCCTGGCACTTGGTAGAAATAATGGACAAGACAAACATGATCACTAACTCTTGGAAATTCAATCCAAATGGAGCTGATCCCTCTTTCTTGAATTTGATCTGCATCATCATCACAATTACTGTTCACTCAGAAAACTTCATCTTTCAAATATCAACTCAAACACTACCTTTCCTGTTCAGTAGATTGCCCTATAACATTAAGCACCATATTAGCACTTATCTTTTCCACTAGAATAGGTATTACTTAAAAGCTACAACTTTGTTTCACTTGTCTTTCTATGTCCTTCCCACTCTATATTTGGCATTGAATAGGTACTTGACAATGTTGAAATAAATAATATTTTATAGCTGTTAATTTTCCAGCTTTATTGAGATTTATTAGTTCTAACTTTTTGTTGTGTCTTTAGGGTTTTCTGCATATATGATCATGTCATTTGTAAACAGATAATTTCACTTGTTCCTTTTAATTTGAATGTTTTTTAGCTTTCTTGTCTAATTGATCTGGCTAGGACTTTCAGTGCAATGATAAGAGAGGTGACAAAAGTGGGCATCCTTGTCTTGTACTGGATCTTAAAGGGAAATATTTCAGTTTTTCCCCATTGATTAAGATGTTACCTGTGTAAATGTACCACAACTTCTTTATCCAGTCATCTGCTGATGGACATTTAGGTTGTTTCCATGTCTTGACTATTTAAAATATTTCTTCTATGAAAATTGAGGTGCATATATCTTTTCAAATCAGAGTTTCATCTTGATATATGCCCAGGAGTGGGATTGCTGGATCATATGGTAGTCTATTTTTAGTTTTTTGAGGAATCTCCATACTTTTTTCATAATGGCTTCACCAAACTACATCCCCACCAACAGTGTAGGAGGGTTTCATTTTCTCCACAGCTTCTCCAGTATTTATCATTTGTGAACTATTCAGTGATGTACATTCTGACTAGTGTGGAGTGATACCTCATTGTAGTTTTGATTCGTTTTTCTCTGATAATTAGCAGTATTGAGCATTTTTTCATGTGCCTATTAGCCATTTGTTTGTCTGCATTGGAGAACTGCTTGTTTAGGTCCTCTGCCTATTTTTGGATTGGGTTGTTTGTTTGTTTGTTTGTTTTTGTTATTAACCTGTATGAGATATTTATATATTCTGGAGAGTAAGCCCTCGTCAGTTACATCATTTGCAAATATTTTCTCACATTCTGTAGGTTGTCGTTTTGTTTTGCTTATGGTTTCCTCTGCTGTGCAAAAGCTTATAAGTTTAATTAGGTTCCGATTGTTAACTTTTCCTTTATTTTCATTGCCTGGGTACACTTCCCTAGGAGGACATTGCTAAGATTTATGTCAGAGAATGTTTTGCCTCTGTTTTCTTCTAGGAGGTTCAGAGTGTCTTGTCTTATATTTATTTAAGTCTTTTTAAAGCATTTTGAGTTTATTTTTATGTATGATATGAGAGTTTTTAAACTTCATTGATTTATATACAACTGTCCAGTTTCCCAACATCACTTGTTGAAGAGACTGTCTTTCCTCCATTGTATATTCTTGCCATCTTTGTCTAAGATTAATTGACTGTAAATCTGTGGGTCTGTTTCTGGGCTCTCTCTTCTGTTCCATTGATCTATATGTCTGTTTTTGTGCCTATACCTGCTGTTTTGATTACTGTAGCTCTGTAGTATTGTCTTAAGCCTGGGAGAGTTATTCCTCCAGCTTCATTCTTTTTCTTCAGTATTGCTTTGGCACTTCATGGTCTTTTGTGACTCCATATAAATTTTAAGGTTATTTGTTCTAGTTTTGTGAAAAATTTCCTGGGTAATTTGATAGGGATCACATTAAATTTGTAGATTGCTTTGGGTAGTATGGCCTTTTTAACAAGATTAATTCTTCCAATCCAAGAGCATGTGACATCTTTCCATTTCTTAAGTCATCTTTAATTCTCTTAATCAATGTTTTGTAATTCTTTGTATATAACTCTTTCACCTCCTTGGTCAGATTTATTCCTAAGAATTTTATTTTTTAGATGTTATTTTAAAGGAGATCGCTTCTTTACTTTTTTTTTTTTACAATAATTCACTGTTAGTGTAAGAAATGCAACTGATTTCTGTATGTTCATCTCGTACCCTGCTACCTTGCTGAATTCTTTTATCAGCTCTAGTACTTTTTGTGAAGAATCTTTAGCATTTTCTATATATAGTATCATGTCAATTGTGGTATATTTATACAATGAAATGCTACTCAGTCATAAAAAAAGAATAAAATAATGCCATTTGCAGTAACATGGATGAATCTGGAGAGCATTAATCTAAGTGAAGTAAGCCAGAAGGAGAAAGAAAAATACTATATAATGTCACTCATATGTGGAATATTAAAAAAATGACACAAATGAACTTATTTAGAAAATAGAAGAAGACTCACAGACATAGAAAATAAACGCATGATTACCAGGGTGAAAAGGGGGTGGGAGGAGATAAATTGGGAGTTCAAGATTTGCAGATACTAACTACTATATATAAAATATATATATAACAAATTTCCTCTGTATAGCACAGGAAGCTATAATCAATATCTTGTAGTAACCTATAATGAAAAAGAATATGAAAACAAATATATGCATGTATATGTATGACAGAAACATGATGCTGTACACCAGAATTTGATACAACATTGTAAACTGACTATACTTCAATTAAAAAAAAATAAAGTAAGAACACACACACAAAAGATGTTACCGGTGGACTTTACACTTTATTGTGTTGATGTAAGCTCCTTCTTCACCTATTTTGTTGAAAGTTTTAATCATGAATTGATGTTGAAATTGGTCAAATGTTTTTTCTGTGTCTACTGAGATGATCATGTCGATTTTTCTTTCATGTTATTAATGTATTTTACTAAGTTGTTTGATTTGTGTATGTTGAACTATCCTTGCATCTCAGGAATAAATTTCATTTAATCATAGTATATGATCCTTTTAATGTACTGTTGAATTCAATTTGATAATATTTTATTGAGGATTTCTATATCTATGCTCATCAAGGATATTTGCCTGTAGCTTTCCTTTCTTTAGTGTCTTTACCTGGTTTTGATATCAGGGCAATTATGGCTTCATAAAATGACTTTGGAAGTGTTCCTCTTTCTTTTTTGGATGAGTTTAAGGAGAAATCGAATTAATTCTTCTTTGAATATTTGATAGAATTCACATGTGAAATCATCTGGTCTTGGACTTTTCTTTGTTGTGAGTTTAATTAGTGATTTATTGAATTCATTTATTATTATTCTGTGTAGGCTTTCTACTTCTTGATTCAATCTGGTAGGTTATACATTTCTAGGAATCACTATTTTTTCCTAGAAAGTTTATTGGCATCCAGTTGTTGATAATAGTCTCATCCTTCTTTTTCTTTCTGAGGCATATGCTGTAATATCTTTTTCATTTATGATTTGATTTATTTGAGTGAGTCTCTCCTTTTTTCTTAGTCTTAGCTAAGAGTTTGTCAATGTTGCTTGGCTTTAAAAAATTCAATTTTGTTGATCTTTTCTATTTTAAAATTGTCTATTTGCTTTATGTCTGTTCTAAAATTTATTATCTCATTCCCTCTGCTCACATTGGGCTTAACTTGTTCTTTTTCTAGTTCTTTGAGGTATAAAGTTCATGTGTTTATTTGAGATCTTTCTTTTTTCTTAATGTAGGCATTTATTACTATAAAATTCTCTCAGTATTGCTTTTGCTGTATCCCATAGGTTTTGGTATGGTGTGTTTACCTTTTCATTTGAAATACTTTTAAAATTCCATTTTGTTTTCCTCTTTGACCCAATGGTTGTTCAAGAGTGTGATGTTTAGTTTCCACATATTTGTGAATTTTTCAGTTTTCTTAATTTTATTGATTTCAAATTTCATTCTATCATGTTCAGAATAGAATATATACTCAGAATGATTTTGAACTTCTTAAATTTATTAAGACATTCTTTGTAGCCTAGCATAAGTCTTGGAGAATATTACATGTGCATTTGAGAAGAATGTGTATTCTTCTGCTATTAGATGGAAAGTTTTGTATATGTCTGTTAGGCCCATTTGGTCTATAGTGTTGTTCAAGTCAGCTGTTTATTGACTTTCTGTCTGGATGTTCTATCCATTATTACAAGTGGGATACTCAAGTCCACTATATGATTATTTCTGTCATTTTTGCCTTCAGATCTCTTAATGTTTCTTTTATATATTTAGCTTCTCTGATATTAGGTTCATATATATTTATAATAGTTATATCTTTCAGTTGAATTTATACTTTATCATTATATAATAACCTTCTTTGTCTCTAGAAACAATTTTAGTTATAAAGTTAATTTTGCCTAATATAACACTCCTGCTTTTTAAATTACCATTTACATGAAATATATCTTCCAATCCCTTCACTTTCAGCCTATGTTGAAATAGGCTTAAATCTTAAATGTCTTGTAGACAGTGTAATGCTGAATTTTACATTTTTATTCACTCGGCCACCCTATACCTTTTGATTGGAGAGTTTAATCCATTTACATTTAAGGTAAGAAGGAATTACTATTGCCATTTTATTATTTTATATTTGTTTTACATTTTTTGTACCCCTCTTCTTTCCTTTCTCTCTTCCTTTGTTATTTTATTATTTTATGTAGTGATTTACTTTCATTCTTTTCTTCTTAACTTTTGTGTATCTATTATATTTTTTTTCCCTTTGTGGTTAGCTTGAAGCTTGCACAAAACATCTTGCAGTTATAATCTTCTATTTTAAGTTTGTAACAACTTAACTTAGTCACATATGAAAACCCACTTTTATTATGGGCCCCACAATTTGTGTTCTTGTAGTCAGAGTTTGCTTCTTTTTATATTGTGTATCCATTACCAAATTCATTTAACTTTTATCTACAGTCAAATGTATTTTATGCAACACCATTACAGTGTTACATTAATCTGTGTATTTCTATATATTTAACTCCAGCACTGATATTTATACTTTTATATGTTTTCCCATTGTTATTTAGTTTTTTTTATTTCAATTTGCATAGCCCTGTTAAGTATTTCTTGTAAGGCAGATTGAGTGGTGACAAACTCCCCGTTTTTACTATCTATCACTTATTTTTAAAGGATAATTTTGCCAGGCATAGTATTCTTGGTTGGCAGTTTTTCTCTTTCAGTACTTTGAATATCTCACCCCATTCTATCATACCCTACAAGGTTCTATTTAGAAATCCACTAGTAGTCTTATGGGTATCCATTTATGTGATAAGTCACTTTTCTCTTGCTGCTTACAAAATTCTTTGTTTTTGACTTTTGACAATTTGATTATTACATGTCTCAGTGTAGTCTTCTTTAAGTTGATTATATTTGGGGATTTTTGAGTTTCATGAGTCTGCATATCCTATTTCCTTCCTACGATTTTGGTGATTTTCAGCCATTATTCCTTTAAATAAACTTCCTGCACCTTTCTCTCTGTCTTCTCCTTCTGAGACTGCCATAATGCACATATTGGTTCCTTTATGATGTGCCACTAATCCCATAGGCTTTTCTCACTCTTTTTCACTCTTTTTTCTCCTTTGTCTCAATAAATTCAAATGTTCTTTCTTTGAGTTTGCAGATTCTTCTGTTTGATCAAATATACTGTCTTAGCTCTTATGGAATTTTTCATTTCATTCATTCATTATATTCTTCAGCTCCAGAATTTGGTTCTTTTTAATGATTTCTCTCTCTCTCTCTCTCTCTCTCTCTCTCTCTTCTCTCTCTCTCTCTCTCTCTCTCTCCCTCCCCCCTTGTGCTGAAACCCAGGACCAAACTTTTAGATATGATTTCTATCTCTTGACAAACTTCTCAATTTTTCCATATGTTGTTCTTCTGATTCTGTTGAGTTATCTATATTATTTTGTGCTCATTAAACTACTTTAAAACAATTATTTTGAATTATTTGTTAGGCAATTTGTAGATCTCCATTTATTTGAAATCAATTTTTGGAAAAGTACTGTATTATTTTGGTGGTGTCATGTTTTCTTGAATTTTGTGTTTCTTGGAGCCTCACATTGATGTCTGCACATTTAAGGGAGTAGTCCCCTCTTCCAAACTCTATGGACTGGCTTCAATAAGGAAAGACCATAACCTACAGGTAAGTGTGGAGGCACCAACTAGGTGGGATGTGACAATTCCAGCTCCAGTCAGGAAGCACTGGCTCCCACTCTGGAGGAAGGTTAGTGGCATATTCTTCATTAACTGAGGTCAACATTAATTAAGACTGTAGGAATTATTGATAGCCAAAGCTGTGGGTGAATGCAGGAGTGGTGAGGGCTGTTGAGGTCATTTGTGGTGAAAACTTGCTGAGATCATCTTGTTCTCTTTTTCCCCACAGGGAAAACCATAGCCAAGAGGATATGGGGAGCCAGACTCTGGGGAATGAGTATGCATAAAGTGATAAAAGCACTGGGCAATAGGTGCATTCACTGAGGCAATGGAGTTGGTGTCCTGGATGTGAGCACACTAGCTGCAGCAGTTGTGCATATGTCTGTGGAAAAGACATCCACAGGTCTGGGGCTGGGCCATGGTTGCACTTGGAATAATTATAGCTCCAGGGTCTAGAGCATGTGTTAGCTTGCTGCAGCAGTGGTTCCAGTGTCCAGAGTGTGGGTATACTAACTGTGACAGTGGTGCTGCTGTCCAGGGCACAGACATGCAAATACTAGCTATAAAGCTGGGGTCTAGAGTCTGGGTGTGTGTGAAATGACCATAATGCTATGGTTTGGGACACAATCATGCTCACTATAGCAGTGTCATTGGTGTCTGGAGTGTAGGCACACATGAAACAATTGCAGGGCCAGGATCCTGGGCATGCACATAGTTACAGTGGGGCAGGGGGCTGAGGTGGAAGGTATAATGGCAGCTCCCTCTCCAGAGGGAGGTGCTGCAGCATGAATTCCATGCAGCTCTATCAGTTATAATCAGTATTGGTGAAGACAACAGAGATAAGTGGCGAAAGCTATGGAAGTCTGTAGTGGTGGCAGTGACTGCTGAGGTCCTCATGTTCTCCTTTTCCTACATTGGGAGAGGTCACAGCAAGGGATACTCTCTTGGTTCCAAGCTGTGCCAGACTGGAAAATAGGGTGACATAAGTAAGATAGTCCCTTATACTTTTTTCTGTGGCCATACTGTTTTTGTGTTCCACTGGATTGCTATAGGTTCTTCACTGTACTCCAGGGCTTTCTAAAACTATTTTTGTTGGCATGTAGTTGTTTATCATTTTTGCCTATGGGGAACAAGTGTTGGGACCTCCTAGTCTACCATCTTGCTGACATCATTCTCTATAGGTGATATTTTTCTCAAAGTACATTCAGAATATTTAATGTTTTCAAAGTACTGATCTCGTTGGCTCCTCAAAACAACCTTGTGAGAAAGACAGGGCAAAACTTACTAGCCCCAGGTGAAAGTTGAAGAAACTGGTCCCAGAGCAGAATTTTAGGTCCCTCAAGTTCAAGGCAGGCTTATAATTGGATCCCTCAATCCTACCTCATTGTTCTTTCCCATCAGTCATTCTGCTGCCCTGAATGCAAGGGCCCTTAGAGATATTCTAGTACATATGCCAGTCTGCAGACATATTTTGGGTAGATTATATATTATTTTTTAAAATTAAATTAACATTTAATAGTTATAAGTTAGGAGATTTTATATTAAAAGTTCCAGAGTTTTACCATCTCATGAATTTTCACATGACCACAACCATCTAAGGGTAAGTTACTGTCTTTAGTTAGAATATGTACTCTTCAATTCACCAAAATTTCCACTACTCTCTGTTGTATTGCATTAAGCAACTTCAATTTATTTCTCAGTGTTTATGTTTTAGAGATAATTTGAGTTTGCATCCTTAGACTGGTCTGATCCCCATCTTGTTACAGATGAAGAAATGCAAGGCTAGGGAAGGAAAATAAATTGCCAAAAGTCATAGAATGAATTTATGGTACTGAACAGTCAAGGGCCCAAGCCTTTATTCCCAAGGATAGTGCTCTCTTATGCCCTGGGTGGCCTGACCTATAAACAGCTACCATCTTGTGGATGTGCTTTGGCAAGCTAGGCATTAACTTTAGTCCTCCATGCAGTGGATGCTACAGTGATTATAGATTTGTCAGACCACAGCTGTGAGAAGGAAAGTATATGCAGCACAGGTTGTGGCATATTCTCTCACTCCACAGTCTGATTGGGAGTGGGTGAAGGAAAAAAGATAGATAGATGAGAGAGAGAGAGAGAGAGAGAGGGACAGAGAGAATGAATGTCACTGCTCCAAAGATATCAAAAATAAGGCAGGGAGGTTCTGGCTATTGTTGGGTAGGAAGCTGGGTCAGCAATTTGGAGAACTTGCCTCGGGAGTAGGGACTGAGCCTCAGTTTTATGGGGTCAGGAATAGAATTTTAATGCCCCTGTGAGGGATGTTAGGGCTCAGGAACACAAATCCTCACTAATCAAATTCTTTAGATAGTGATGTAAGAAAGAGCAACTATCATCTCATTCATTTCTCCTGAGGGTCAGAGCCTATCAGATCACCCATAAACACCATTCTTTTAAGGGCCTTCTTTCCTGGTGTGTCAGTCTACATGGAGGCTGAATGCATACTTCGAGGATTCTTGGTCATCAGAGAATTAGGACAAAGGAGGTCCAACATTCTTGAAAGATATCTCTCTTGATACTTTTGATTGGCTGTGATTGCCAAAGCTAAAGTATTCCTGTCAATGTCAAAACTATACTCACAGCTTCTTAGAAATTGTAAGGCTATACTGCTTCCCTATTCCCAGCCAATATGCCCCCTACACACCCTCTGTTATGAGAACACAGTAATTACCTCAAACAAGTTATAACACAGTTGAGTGGAATCATCAAAGTTTTGAGCTAGAAGGTATTTGGAGACCTCCCTGCTCTTGTCCCTTCATTTTAGAGAAATGAAATTTCCACTGAAGGAGAAGGAATTCCTTAATATCATGTGGTAAATTAAGAGCAGAATAGACATCAAACTCTAGGGCTTTCAACCCCTATGCCAAAGCATTTCTCTCTTCAGCAATGGATGAGTGACAACTTTTTTTTTAAACATTTTTTATTGATTTATAATCATTTTACAATGTTGTGTCAAATTCCAGTGACAACTTTTTGAGGATCAGCTCATTTACCTGACTGAGTTGAGAAAGACAGCAGGCATGTTGGTAGCCATTTGCACATATGCTTGTTGATTTTGGCTGGGTCACTTCTATAAGCAGCTCGCTTTAACTACTATGGGTTGATTTTTGCTAGCTTTTATCTCATATACTTTTCCTGGTTTCATCTCCCTATCTTGAGACAATACCTTCTTTGGGTGTTGTAGTTCCCAACACAATGCCACTAGTGGGTAATTGTCCTTATTCCTGCAGAGGAACTTTCTTCATATTTGGAAAAATACAGACCCTACAATCCTCCTGAGAATTCACATCTCAGTTTCCTCTCCTAAAAACAGATAAGATTCATAATCAATTTTCCAAGATATAAGATGTCAGCATCCATGAACCCACATGCACTGAAGAAGTTTCCTCCCTCTACTGAGATCTGACCTGCCTGTGAAAGATTCCTAAACACCCATACATATTCCCCCAATGGCCTTTTTGGTTTTTTTTTTTTTGCTATTATTTCTCTTTTTAAATTTTATTTTATTGAGTTAAAGTTAGTTTACAAAGTTGTGTCAAATTCTAGTGCAGAGCACAATTTTCCAGTTATACATGAACATACATATATTCATTGTCAAATTCTTTTTCACCGTGAGCTACCATAAGAACTTGTAGGCAGGAGGCCAAGATGGCAGAGTAGAAGGACTCTCGTAGCTCACCCTCTCCCACAAATGCACCAAGACTCACATCACAGACCCACTCAGCCAACCAGAGCACCTGCTGAAATCCGACAGATAATCGTCCTCTTCAAAAGATAGAGACGCCAAAAATCTGATAGGAAAAAAGGAAAAAAGAAAGAAGAAAAGGCAAAACAGAGTGGGACGGGTCCTGTGGGGAGGGAGCAGCAAAGGAGGACTGGCACTCGTTCACTGGGTCTCCCCTCTCCAACCGAGAGGCCAGTGGGATGGAGGGGGAGCCTCTGAGGCTTGGATCTTTACATAGCAGCCCTTGACTGACAGAAATAAGTTAAATGGGCACAGAGGGTCTCCGCGACACCCAGCCCGAGACGTGGCCCGGCAGCTGGGGGCAGGGCCAGGCTGCCCAAGCCCGGCGGAAGACAGGAACTGCTGCACTGAGGCAGCCCCAGGTACTGCAGAGGGCTGCGTGCTGTGGCTGTGGGTGAACAGAGCAGAACAAACTGGGCCCTCCATAAAACAACACGGTTGATGTGCTCTGGGGGGAAGGGTGCATACTCCATCTCTGAAATCCCACAGAAAGTTTTCCGGTGAAGAGAGGCAGGGCTCAGGCACAGCCGCCATATCCTCTAGCGCTTAGCACCCAGGTGGGGGCAGGGGCAAAACGTGCATCTGCACCTAAGGACTTAAAAGCCTCAAAGGCCAGATGGAGACTTGTCTACAGCCCGAGGCAGATAGGATCCTTCCGTCCTTGTCCCTCAGAGAACTTGCTCCCCCAAGACAAACAAGGAGCTGGGTTTTGGCTCAGAGCAGGGAAGGGGCTGTTCCTCGGTCTTCCCTGAGCCAGCCTGCCAAGCGCCAACCCGAGGTGGAGCACAGAGTGACACACAGCAGAAGAGTGACCGAAGCTGGGAGAGGGCAGGTGGCCCCCCGCCTTTTGGGCAGGAACGCAGCCTCTGACCGTGGTGCTGGGAGGGGGTGCAACCCCCCTCCTATGTGGCCGATCTGCAACATCTGACTGCGGAATCAGGAGGGGCAGTGACACGCCAGCCCACAGCAAAGGAGTGCTTCACCTGATCCCGTGTTGGGAGGAGGCACGATCTGCTTGCTGACAGGCACTGGGAGCAGCACACATGAGGATGCCAACGGAAGACCTCTGGAAACAATAAGCTGAGATTCCAAAACAGGACGAAGACAGAAAGACTTCACATTAAAAGCACACAGTCTCCAGAACATCGACCCCCCCATACTTTTTAAAAATCTGTTTTACCTGTTCTATTTTCTATTGCCCTTTTAATTTTTGCTTCTTAAACAATTAGATATACTCCCAGTTTTATTCCCTTTAAATTTTTTTAAAAAATATTTTTATTATTATTTTTAAAAATTCTGCTTCAACTTGCTCTTCTATTATTCATTATACATTGTTTTCAAACCTTTTTTTCTCCCTTCTTTTAAAATTCTTTCTCTCTCTTTTTTTTTTCTAAGTTTTATTCCTACATAGGCATTAGATAGATAAACTCTGTAAGGACCAAAGAAGATAACTGATACTTCATAAAATAGAGTGCCAGAGAGGTACGAGCAAGATGAAGAAGCAGAGAAATCATTCCAAATTAAAAGAACAAGAGAAATCCTCTGAAAGAATGATTAATGAAATAGACATCGATAGCCTACTAGATCAAGATTTCAAAAGGAGTGATCAAAGTACTGAAGGAACTAAAAGAGACAGTGTTTAGAGATATAAAATATGTCAACAATAAAATTGAAGCTATAAAGAAAAACCAAGTAAATTGGTAAACTCATTGGCTGAGATAAGGAAAGATCTAAAGGCTGTGCAAAGCCAACTAGATAATGCAGAGGAACGAATTAGTGACCTAGAACACAGGAAAATAGAAAGAACCCAATCAGAACAGCTACAAGATAAACAAAAACAAATGAAAATAGAAGAAGAGACCTATGGGATAATATAAAGCATGACAATCTTTGCATAATAGGGGTCCCAGAAGGGGAAGAAAGATCAAAGGGGATTGAAAAGGTTTTTGAAGAAATCATGACTAAAAAACTTCCCAAACTTAAAGAAGGAATCAGATAACCAAGTACAGGAAGCTCAGAGGGTCCCAAACAGGAAGAACCCAAATAGACCCACATGAAGACATATCATAATTAAGATGGCCAGAGTCAAGGGTACAGAAATGATCCTAAAGTCATCAAGAGAAAAGCAAAGAGTGAGTTACAAAGGAACCCCCATAAGTCTCTCAGCTGATTTCTCTACACAAACACTATAGGCCAGAAGGGAGTGGCAAGATATATACAAAGTCCTGAACGAAAAAAGATTCAGCCTAGGATACTTAACCCAGAAAGGTTATCCTTTAGAATAGAAGGAGACATAAAGAATTTCACAGACAAGCAAAAACTCCAAGAGCTTAGCAACACTAAACCAATGCTAAAAGAAATATTGAAAGGTCTAATCTAAATAGAAAAGCACCAGGATGCTACAGAAATGAGAAAGTCACAACTGGAAAGGTGATAACTCATGAAATGCAAGAAGAATAAACATGAAATGATAAAAGAAGACATACAAATAATTGAGAGTGGGAGATAGAGGCAGGAAAATATAGAATATATTTAAATATAAATAGATTTAAATATTTAAATAGATTTAAACATAAGACAAGATACGATAAACTTCCTAGAAGAAATTATTGGTCAATATTATCTCACATATATCTCAGCAATGTTCTCCTAGGGCAGCCTACACAACCAATAGAAATAAAAGCAAGAATAAACAAATGTGACCTAATGAAACTTACGAGCTTTTGCACAAGAAAGGAAACAATAAGGAAAACAAAATGACAACCTATGGAATGGGAGAAAAGTTTTGCAAAATTTGAAGCTAACAAAGGCATGATCTCCAGAATATATAAGCAGCTCATATGACTTAATAAGAAAAAAGCAAACAACCCAATCCAAAAATGGACAGAAGACAGAAACAAACAATTCTCCAATGAAGATATACAAATGGCCATTAAGCACATGAAAAAATGCTCAATATCACTAATTATCAGAGAATTGCAAATCAAAACTACAATGAGGTATCACCTCACACCAGTCAGAATGACCATCATTCAAAAATCCACAAATGATAAATGCTGGAGAGGCTGTGGAGAAAATGGAACCCTCCTATACTGTTGGTGAGAATGCAGTTTGGTGCATCCACTGTGGAAAACAGTATGGAGATTCCTCAAAAGACTAGGAATAGACTTACCATATGACTCAGCAACCCCACTCTTAGGCATATATTCAGAAGCAACCCTATTTCAAAAAGAAACGAGCATCCCAGTGTTCATAACAGCAATATTTACAATACACAAGACATGGGAACTGCCTAAATGTCCATCGACAGATGATTGGATAAAGAAGAGGTGGTATATTTATACAATGGAATACTACTCAGCCATAAAAACCGGCAACATAACGCCATTTGCAGCAACATGGATGCTCCTAGAGAATGTCATTCTAAGTGAAGTAAATCAGAAAGAGAAAGAAAAATACCATATGAGATCGCTCATATGTGGAATCTAAAAAAAATAAATAAATAAGAATAACATATATACAAAACAGAAGCAGACTCAAAGATGTAGGATACAAACTTGTGGTTGCTGGGGTGGGGGGTGAGAAGGGACAGAACGGGAATTCAAAATTTGTACATACTAACATGCATATATAGACAGATAAACAAGATTATACTGTAAAGCACGAGGAAGCATATGCAAGTTCTTTTTCTTAACATTTTTTATTGATTTATAATCATTTTACAATATGTCAAATTTCAGTGTAGAGCACAATTTTTCAGTTATACATGAACATATATATATTCATTGTCACTTTTTTTCTCTGTGAGCTACCATAAGATCTTGTATATATTTCCCAGTGCTATGCAGTATAATCTTGTTTATCTATCCTACAATTTTGAAATCCCAGTCTATCCCTTCCCACCCTCCAGTCCCTTGCTTATTGTTTCCTTTCTTGTGCAAAAGCTCGTAAGTTTAATTAGGTCCCATTTGTTTATTCTTGCTTTTATTTCTATTGGTTGTGTAGTTTTGATTTGCATCTCTCTGATAATTAGTGATATTGAGCATTTTTTCATGTGCCCATTGATCATTTGTATGTCTTCCTTGGGCAATTGCTTGTTTAGCTCTTCTGTCCAATTTTAGATTGGGTTGTTCATTGTTTTCTTATTGAGTTGTAGAAGCTGCTTATATATTCTGGAGATCAAGCCTTTGTCAGTCTCATTTGCAAAAATTTTTTCCCATTCCATAGGTTGTCTTTTTGTGCTACATATTGTTTCCTTTGCTGTGCAGAAGCTTGTAAGTTTCATTAGGTCACATTTGTTTATTCTTGCTTTTATTTCTTCTAGAAGAATATTTTTGAGATGTATGTCAGATAATGTTTTGCCTGTACTTTCCTCTAGGAGTTTTATTGTATCTTGTCCTATATTTAAGTCTTTGATTCATCTTTAGTTGATTTTTGTGTATGCTGTAAGGGAGTGTTCTAGCTTCATTGTTTTACATGCTGCTGTCCAGTTTTCCCAACACCATTTGATGAAGAGACTGTCTTTATTCTATTGTATATTCTTGCCTCCTTTGTCGAAGCTTAGTTGGCCAAAAGTTTCTGGGTTCATTCCTGGGCTCTTTATTCTGTTCCATTTTTGTATATGTCTGTTTTTGTACCAATACCATGCTGTCTTGATGACTGTAGCTCTATAGTATTGCCTGAAGTCTGGGAGAGTTATTCCTCCAGCCTCTTTCTTTCTCTTCAGTAATGCTTTGGCAATTCTAGGTCTTGGATGGTTCCATATAAATTTTTCTATGATTTGTTCTAGTTCTGTGAAACATGTCCTGGGTAATTGGATAGGGATTGCATTAAATCTGTAGATTGCCTTGGGCAGTGTGACCATTTTAACAATATTGATTCTTCCAATCCAAGAGCATGGGATAGCTTTCCATTCTTTAATGTCTTCTTTAATTTCCTTCATCAATGGTTTATAGTTTTCTATGTATAATTCTTTCACTTCCTTGGTTAGATTTATTCCCTGATATTTTATTACTTTGGGTGCTATTTTAAAGGGGATTGTTTCTTTACTTTGTTTTTCTGTTGATTCATCATTAGTGTAAAGAAATGCCACTGATTATGAACATTAATCTTGTAACCTGCTACCTTGCTGAATTCATCAATCAGCACTACTATTTTTTGTGTGGACCTTTTAGAGTTTTCTATATATAATAACATGTCTTGGCATATAGTGACACTTTTACCTATTCTTTTCCAATTTGCATCCCTTTTATTTCTCTCTCCTGCCTGCTTGCTGTGGCTAGGACTTCCAAGACTATGTTGAATAGGAGTGGTGATAGTGGACATCCTTGTCTTGTCCCATGTTTTAGTGGGAAGCTTTTGAGTTTTTCACCATTGAGTAATATGCTGGCTGTAGGTTTGTTATGTATAGCTTTTATTATGTTGAGATATATTCCCTCTATACCCACTTTGGTGAGAGTTTTTATCATAAATGGGTGTTGACTTTTACGAAATGCTTTTTCTGCCTCTATTGAGATGATCATGTGTTTTTTTTTTTCTTTCTCTTGTTGATTTGGTATATTACATTGATTTATTTGTGTTTGTGGAACCACCCTTGTGTCCCTGATCATGGTGTACAATTTGATCATGGTGTACAATCTTTTTTATGTGTTGTTGGATTTTATTTGCTAATATTTTTGTAAGAATTTTTCTATCTATATTCTTCAGTGATGTTACTCTGTAATTCTCTTTTTTGCTAGTATCTTTGCCTGGTTTAGGTATCAGGGTGATGTTGGCTTTGATGAAGTGAAAAATAGATGTGGGTCATGATAATGGCTGTGTCCCAGGCTTTGGTTGGGCCCCTAGGTCATGCCGAACCAAGTGTGGGTCCTTGGCTTCACACAGGAAATAATTGAAAAGCCAGCCACTTTTGAGTAAAGGTAGATTTATTTAGAGATATACATCAATAGACAAGAGAAAGGCCACGAAGTGTGGTGGTTCAGTTCTCAGATTAGAGTAAAAGTAAGTACACAGTCCATAGACAGAGTGTGGGCCATCTGCAAAGAGGCAGATAGACAGGGTGGCAGTAAGGCACCATGTTGCAAGTTTTTATGTGGCTTCATATGCTAATAAATGGAAGAATCATTCTAACTAGTCTGAGAAAGGGGCTCGGATTCCCAGGAAGTTGGCCATTTCACAACTTTTACCTTTTATGGCTAGCCTTGGGACTATCATGGTGCCTGTGGGCATGTTATTCACCATGCTAGTATATTACAATAAGAGTATAATGAAGCTCAAGATCTGCTAGAAGTCAAATCTACCACCATCTTGAGTCTCAAGGCCTACTGGGGGTTGAAACTTTCACCATTTTGATGTTAATTGTTGTAGCATTCCTTGAATGGCTATGCCCTGACCCCTTCCTGTCTCAGTTTCATAGAATGAGTTTGGGAGTATTCCCTCCTTTTCAATCTTCTGGAAAAGTTTGAGAAGGACCTGTATGAGTTCTCCTTTGTATGTCTGGTAGATTCCCCAGTGAAACCATCTGGTCATGGACATTTATTTGTAGGGAGGTTTATTTATTTATTTTTTTTTTGCTAATTAGATTTCATTTTTAGTTATTGGTTTGTTCAAGCGGTCATTTCCTTGATTCAGTCTTGGTGGACTGTATGTTTCCAGAAATTTGTCCATCTCTTCTAGGTTATCCATTTTATTTCCATATAATTGTTCATAATATTCTTGTATGATATTTTGCATTTCTGTGTTATTGGTGTTATTTTTCCATTTTCATTTTTAATTTTGTTTATTTGTGTTCTCTCTTTTCTCTTCTTTATGAGCTTGGCCAGAGGTTGTTGATTTTATTTACCGTTTCAAAAACCAGCTCTTGTTTTGATTGACTTTTTTATTGTTTTTTATCTCTATTTTATTTGTTTCCTCCCTGATCTGAATTATTGCTTTCCTTCTGCTGAGTTTTAGGTTTTCTTGCCCTTCTTTCTCTAGTTCTTTTACCTGGTAGGTTAGATTGTTTATTTGAGATTGTTATTCTTTTTTGAGGAAGGCCTGTATTGCTACAAACTTCCCTCTTAGCACTGCCTTTGCTGTGTCCCATAAATTTTGTGTGGTTGTGTTTTCATTGTCATTTGTCTCAAAGTATTTTATATTTCAACTGTGATTTCATCACTGACCCATTGATATTTTAGTAGCAGAGTGTTTAATCTCCATATTGTCATTTTTTTCTCCTTAGTTTTTCTGTAGGTTATTTCTACTTTCATGGCAGTGTGGTCAGAAAAGATGCTTGAGATAAATTCTATCTTCTTAAAATTGTTGAGTTTTTTTGTGCCCAAGTACATGATCAATCCTAGAAAATGCTCCATGTGCCCTTGAAAAGAATGTATATTCTATTGTTTGGTGGTGTAATGTTCTAAAAACATCAACCTAGTTTAGTTGTTCTACTGTATCATTTAATTTCTCTGTTGTCTTATTTATTTTCTGTCTGGAAGATCTTTCCAGTGATGTTAATGTAGTGTTAAAGACTCTGACAATGATTATATTCCCATTAATTTCCCCCTTTTTCTCTGTTAGTATTTGCTTTATGTACTTAGGTGCTCCTATATTGGGTGCATATATATTAATGAGTGTAATATCCTCATTTTGTGTTACTCTAATCATTATAAAAAGTCCTTCTTCATCTTTATAGCCTTTGTTTTAAAGTCTGTTTTGTCTGAAATCAGTATTGCTACTCCTATTTTCTTGTCATTTCCATTTGCATGGAATATCCTTTTCCATCTTTTCATTCTCAATCTATATGTGTCCTTCTCCCTAATGTGGGTCTCTTGTATGCAGCATATTGAAGGTTCTTCCTTTATTATACAGTCTGCCACTCTATGTCTTTTGATTGGAGCATTTAGTCCATTGACATTTAGTTAATTATAGATGTGTGTTTATTGCCATCTTGAGCTTATCTTTGCAGTTGATTTATTATTTCCTCTTTGTTCCTTTCTTTTTTTTTTGTGGTTTGATAATTTTCCTTTGTATTATCTTGGATTTTATTTAATTTTTGTGACTCATTTGGAAGCCTTTGTCTTGTGGTTACCCTTTTCTTATGTATATTAACCCATTACTCTAACTGTATTAAATAAATAATAATATAAGCTCAAACACTTCCTATCGAGAACAAAAAATTTTAAAAAGGAAAAAAAGAAACTCTATATTTTCTTGCTGCCCTCTCCCACTCTTAATGCTTCAGATGACTTCTTTTACAATTTCATGTTTATTCTGTTTATAATTCATGGTAGTTATCACCTTTCCAGTTATGGTTTTCAAGTTTCTGTAGCATTCTGCTTCTTTTCTATTTAGAGTAGACCTTTCAATATTTATTTTAGCATGGGTTTAGTGTTGCTAAATTCTTCTAGTTTTTGTTTGTCTGTGACGTCCTTATCTCTCCTTCTATTCTAAAGCATAGCCTTGCTAGATAAAGTATCCTAGGCTGCATCTTTTTTTCATTCAGGACTTTGAATATATCTTGTCACTCTCTTCTGGCCTGTAGTGCTTGTGTAGAGAAATTAGCTGAAAGCCTTATGGTCGTTCCCTTGTAACTCACTCTTTGTTTTTCTCTTGCTACCTTTAGGATCATTTCTTTATCCTTAACCACGGCTATCTTGATTATAATGTGTCTTGGTGTGGGTCTGTTTGGGTTCTTCCTGATTGGAACCCTCTGAATTCTTGTACTTGGATATCTGATTCCTTGTTTAGGTTTGGGAAGTTTTCAGTCATGATTGCTTCAAATACCTTTTCAATCTCCTATGCTCTTTTTTCCCCTCCTGAATCCCCTATTATGTGTAAATTGACATGCTTTATGTTATCCCATAAGCCTCTTATATTGTTTTTGTTAGTTTTTTTTTTCTCTCAGCTATTCTGATTGTGTGGTTTCTGTTGTCCAGTCTTCTAAGTCAGTTATTCATTGCTCTGCATTATCTAGCCTGCTTTTTCCAGTCTTTAGAAGAGCTCTCATTTCAGCAAATGAGTTTTACAATTTTAATTGGCTGTTCTTTGTAGCTTCAATTTCATTTTTGACATATTCTCTGTCTCTGAACACTATCTCTTTTAGATCCTTCAGTCCTTGCATTACTCCTTTTTTTGAAATGTTGATCTAGTAGTCTATCAATGTCTATTTCATTGATCATTCTTTAAGGGATTTCTCTTGTTCTTTCAATTGGGAGTGGTTCCTCTACTTCTTCATCTTTCTCATATCTCTCTGGCACTGTGGCTTATGGAGTATCAGTTATCTACTGTTGTCCTTAAGGAGTTTATTTATTTATCTATCTAAATTTATGCAGAAATAAAACAAAAAGAGAAATTTTAAAAAGAGAGAAAAAAGGTTTGAAAACAGAGTATAATCAATAACAGAAGAACAAATTGAAGCAAAATAAAAATTGAGTTGATACATATTTTAAAAACATTAAAAGAGGAAAAATGAAAAAAAACAGTATTTGAAAACTATATTGTTATAATCAATAACAGGAGAAAAAATCCAAGAGAAATAAAAATGAAATTGTGGTGAATTTTAAAATAGTAATAATAAAAAAAAGTATTTTAAAAGAAAAATTTTAAAGGGATTAATAATAGAGACATATATAATTACTTAAAAAGTAAAAAATAAAATAAAAATAAAAGAATATAGAACAGAGGGAAAAAAAGTGGATGTTCTCCCATGGAGACTCTGCCTTCTTAATGATTTTGTCAACAAGTCCTTCTTAAGTATAGGTGGTTGCCAAGTCTTACTTCACTTTGGTTAGGGGTGTGGCCATTGACCTGATAGTCAGAGCCTCCCCTTGTTATTGAATGGCACCTCCTTTTTTTTTTTTTTTTGTGGTTGTCACTGCTCCTGCCCTCGCCCTGCTGTGTGAACTCAGCTCACTGCTTCCAGAGGCCCTCTGTTTGTGCCCCTGGTCTGTGCTGCTTCCAGTGCTGGTTGGCAAACAGGTCATGCCCCCTCCCTACACTGGTCAGGTGCTGGACTCCTACACGGTGGGTGGGTGTGTCACACCCTCTCATGGAGCCATGGTTGCTCCCCTGCTCTTACAGCTCCCTGCCCTGCCTTGGGTTCATGCTCTTTAGACAGGCTCGGGAAAAATGGCAGAACAGCACTCGTCCATGCTCTGTGCCAGAATTCTCCTCTTTGTTCATTTGTCTTAAAGGTGTGAGTTCTCAGAGGCACCAGGGAAGAAAGATCCTATCTGCCTCAGGCTGCAAACAAGTCTCAGTCCTGCCTATGAGTTTGCTAAGCCCCTAGGTACCAATTCAGGTTTCAACCCTGCCCCTGCCTGTATGCTAAGCACCAGAAGATATGGTGACTGTGGCTGAGCCCCGCCTCTCTTCTCCTGAGAAGGCACCAGTACTGGTTTGGCAGGTTTTCAGAGACAAAGGCTATGGAACCCTACCCTCCTGGGCACACCAGTCATGTTGATTTATTTGTTTTCATATTTTATGGAGGACTCAGGTTGTTCTGCTCTATATACCCTCTCAGCCACAGCACACAGCACACTGCAGTCTCCCCAGGTTGCCTCTGTACCGCCTTCCCCAGTTCTGTTCCTGGTTTGGACAGTCTGTCCTATCCCCCACCTGCCGCTTTACCTCTAGGGCTGGGGGTCACAGAGACCCTCTGTGCCCATTTATCTTAGTTCTGTTGGTCAAGGGCTATTCTGTACAGATCTGAGCCTCAGAGGTTCCTCCTCCTTCCCGCTGACCTCTCCATTGGAGAGGGGGAGACGCAATGATTGAGCTCTATTCCTCCTTTGCTGCTCCCTACCTGCAAGACAAATCCCCCACTGTTTTGCTTTTTCTTCTTTCTTTTTCCTTTTCTCCTACCAGATTTCTGGTGTATTTTTTCTTTTGAAAAAAGGTGATGTTCTGTCAAAGTTCAGCAGGTGCTCTGATTGGCTGAGTGCATCTGTAGATGTGAGTCTTGGTGTATTTGTGGGAGAGGGTGAGCTATGAGCATCCTTCTACTCTGCCATCTTGGCTGATCTCCTCCCCCCATTGGCCTTTTCTAGGCTAATTTTCCTGCTTGCAATTGGTAACACAGCCTGCATAATGGCTCTGGCTCTTTCTCTTTCGGTTTTATTTTCTTGCTCTTGTTTATATCCAGAGTACAAACCCCAGGTAAAGTACACCACCATCAGCCTTCAGGGTTATTGATAGAGGAGGGCATGTCCACATGTACACACATATATACATATACAAATATACTCATACACACGTGTATGCACTGTATGGGGCCTGGTGCAAGTTGTGTTTCACATCAGAGAAGTTTGAGAGAGTGAGATATACAGTGAACTTCAGTTCTGCCAAAATTAGAATATAGGGCATTCTGGAGTGGGCTAACTGTATAAAGCAATCTTAGAGTTATAACTTTAGTCTCAGGTCTGGTCAAATAGTTTTAGCACCTGATCTCTTTGCTGGAGTTTAGGGATGACTCTGTTCATCTTAAAGCTTAGAAGAAGTTCAGGAAATGCTTCAGGTTCATTCTAAGTGGCAACTGGAAATGTCCTCTTCTCTCTCCTCTGTCTTTTATTCAGCACCATCTTCCAGATTCTATCTTCATCCTCCTCCAAGGGTCAAGTGTCTCCTGCTAGAGTCAACAATGTTATTTCCATTAAGTGTCACCACATCTTCCTAAGAAACACTGTTACAAAGTTGTTGTCATTATCTTGAAAGCATGCTTAAAATGTTCAGAAAGGAAAATGATTTAGCTTTTTAAGTAAGGGAAGTTCTAAGAAAGAGTGGCTTTAAAATATCTGTTGAAACCAGGAAAAAATGATAATATTCAGAATTTTGTCAAGTAAACTCGAGAAGATCAGATGACCTATTTCATATAATATGGTAGGTAAGTGAGGCTGGAGGCTTCTGAAAGTTTACATACTTACTGCCTCTGCTTCAGAGACCAAGCTTTTGGAAATAAAGAAAACTAAAGCACAATGGAATGATATCTGCATGAACTCAGTAACATTGGCGTGAAAATCTAAGACAAAGGGACAGAGGTTTTGATACATGTTAAGAGAAGGAAAGTAAACTAACATTTATAGAACATCTACCACAGGTTAGATTCTGCTAGACACTGTACATATGTTATCTCATTCAATCCTTATAACAATCCTATCTAATGGGTATGATTATCCTAATCCTACATATGAGAAAACTTGAGGCACAGAGTTGATATTGTTGTATTTTGGCTGCCAAACATGCATTTCTGCTCCTTTGGATAGAATACCTCTCATTTTATTTTAAGGACTCAAGTTCTCCCAGTTCTCAGTATATTTACTTTAAGCAGGCTTCCAAGTGTACCTAGTCATGATCAGTCAGCAGATTGATTCTTAGGCACAGTGATTGGTTCAGTGAATTGCACCTGACCCAAGGTGTTCTAACTAGGGTAAATCTTGGATTCATATGGGAATTCCCAGGAAATACCCTGTTTCCAACACACACACACACACACACACAAACCACACACACACACACGCCTAGAATGATGTAGCATGGAACAATTAGCAGCCATCTTACCACCCTGAAGTGAGAGCCTGTCTGAGTGTAGAGCCAACTGAACAAGACAGGGCTTAGAGAAAGAGAGAGACAGAGGCTAGATCCCATGGACAGTCTTGGAGTTCCTGGATCAAGATGCATCTATCCCTGAGATTTTTTTTTTCTGTTATATTCACTAGTTTGTTGTATTTTTTTAAGATTCCACATGTAAGTGATATCTTACAGTATTTGTCTTTGTCTGGTTTATTTCACTTAGCATAATGCTCTCCAAGACTATCCATGCTATACACCAGAAACTAATACAATATTTAAAATCAATTGTACTTCAATTAAAAAGCAAACAACCAACTCTTTGCTAAAAGTTCACTCTGTGTATCTGTATTCCTCTTGAGTTCTCTGAACATCTTTGCCATCATTACTTTAAACTCTTTCTCACATAAATTGCCTATCTCCTCATCACTTATTTCTTCTGGGATTTTTATCTTGTGCCTTGGACTGGGAGATATTCCACTGCCACCTAATACTATCTATCTTTGTATTTTAAGTAGGTTATTTATGTTTTTCTACCTTGGAGAAGTATCCCTCTGTAGGAAATATCTTATGTGTCCCAGAAGTACACTCTTCTCTTGTCACCCGGTGTAGAGTTTGACCTGTGTTTGTGGATCCCTTCCATAGGCTTTGGGATTGTTTTCTTATTTCTGGTATCTGTCCCCTGGTTGATGAGGCTGGGCTAGAAGATTATGCAGGCTTCCTGGCAGGAGGAGTTGGTGCCTGCCCACTGCTAGGTGAAGCTTTGTCCTGGATCTCTGGTGGGTAGGGCCATGTTTAGAGGTGATTGTGGCTCAGGAAGTCAGGTGATGGGTGGGGCTGTTTTTCCACCCAGTATGTTGTTTGGCCAAAGGCTTCCCAGCACTAAAGCCTATAAGATGTTTGGTGGGGTTAGGTCTTGGTGTTAATGATCCAATCAAGATGCCGGCCTCCAGGAAAGCTCATGTAGATGAACACTCCTGGAATGTCCACCACCAGCTTTTATGCTCCCTGAGTGAGCCCCAGCTCCCAGCTCTCTCCTAACTCCCCAGGAGACCCTCCAACAGGCAGGTCTGACTCAGATTCCTATGAAATCACTGCCTTTTCCCTTGGACCTGGTGCATGCAAGACTCTGTGTATGTCTCCCAAGAGAATTAAGTCTCTGTTTTCCCCAGTCCAGTGGGGGTCCTGGAATTAAGCATCACTGGCCTTCAAAACCTGATGTCCTGGGGTCTCCTCCTCCTCCTAATGCCAGAACCCTGGGCTGTGGAGCCTGACAATTGGCTTAGAACTCTCACTCTTGTGTATCCCTGAACTTCTGCATTACATACTCACATATATTCCTCATTTTGCTTAAAGCAGTTTAAATTGGGTTCCTGCCACTTTCAGTGATAATAATTCTGGCTAATGTAGTGAGTGATTTCTTTAAATTCACCAATCTAATAAGTAGAATAACTGGAATAAAAGCTATATAACTAAGTATATTCTAAGCTATATTACCTCCTAGAGCACCTTTAAATCCTCTAAGCCAGTTCCATTCTTGAATCTACCTTGAGTCCTTTTACTCCTTGGACATGTTCCTATAGCCATGCTTCAGGTAATTAAGTGCTTTCTTAAAGGACAGGACTATCTGTTGATGGACATTTGGGCCATTTTCCCACCTTTTGGCTTTTGTGAACAATGCTGCTGTGAATATTGGTATACAAGTATCTGAGTTCCTGCTTTCATTTTTTAAAAGTATACACCAAGAAATGAAGTTGCTGGGTCATATAAAAGTTTTATGATTAACTTTTTGAGGAACCACATTTTTTCATAGCTGCTTCATCATTTTACATTCCCACCAGCAATGCATGAGGGTTCCAATGTCTCCACATCCTCACTAACATTTACTATTTTCTGGGTTTTTAGAAAAATTTAGCCATCCTAGTGAGTGAGATGTCTCATTGTGGGTTTAATTTGCATTTCCTAATGACTAATGATGTTGAGTATTTTTTCACGTGCCTATTGAATCTTTGTATATCTTCTTTGGAGAAGTTATATTATTTAATTTTGTTTGGAGTTGTAATATATTCAGTTCTTTATATATTCCAGATACTAAACACTTGACAAGTATATGATTTATAAAAAATTTCTCTCATTCTGTTAATTGTCTTTTTCAAATTATTGTTAGTATCCTTTGAAGTGCAAAGTTTTTAAAAATTTTTGATTATCTCTAAATTATCTATTTTTAATTGCTTGTTTTTGGCACCATATCTGAAAAGACATTGTTAAGTTCAAGGTCACAAAAACGTGCTTCTTTATTTTGTTCTAAGAGTTTTATTGTTTATGCCCTTATATTGAGGACTTTGACCCATTTTGAATTAATTTGTGTATATGGCCTGAGATAGGAGTCCAAATTCATTGTTTTTCATGTGGCTATATAGTATTTCCAGTGAGATTTGTTAAAGACTAGTATTTTCACGTGGAGTGGTTTTAGCATCATTGTCAAAAGTCAGTTGACCACAAATATGTGTCCTATTTATTTATGGAAACCAAAATAATTCATCTAGCTGTTCACTTATATCCTTTGTAATAAAATAATAAACATTAAAAAGTTCCATTTGATTCTATAGGCCTTTATGCTATTATATTAATAATGTAGCAACAATTGCCACAATAATAATAGTAGTAAGCATATATTGGATATAATCATTTAGTCAATTACAAATCTACCAAATTGCTCTGTCAGTCAATCTATATTTATCTATTTACACAAAGAGATAATCAGAAAAGATGTGATAAGTGTCCTTCAATTGGCCAGATAATCATATATCTCCGTTTCCCCAATTCATGTCTTTGCATTGCATAAAGGTAATGCAGCTGATTCACTTGACATGTTTTTTGTGTTCCAGGTAAGATTTTGATGGTTTTTCTGATTGCCATTTCCTTCTCTAAGTTTCCACACACCATTCTTTCCATAGTATGTTCCAGATTTTTGTCTAATGTCAAGATCAAGTTGTTTAGTCCCTGGTTTTTAAAATTCGTACATTTCTATTTTTGGAAAAATGAGGCATTTTTCTATTTCTCACATTTCATAATTTCTCCCACTCTCCAGGTTCACTGTTTAATTGTAGTACTTGAAACTTAACAACAAGAATATTGAAAACATCAATGAGGTACTCTGTGAAATGCTTAATATAGTTTACCTGGGGGCAGAAAAATCCTCTTATTTTAAGACTGTGACCCCTGCTTCTCTAGGTTACCCTCAATCAAATTTCTAGACCATGACAAATTTAGGGGTCACAGAGAATTGAATAGTTCATTAGGGAAGCTGAGTACTTTGATTCTTTATGGAAGTTTAAAGACTCACAAAAGAGAGAACTTACTGAGTGACCTTGAGTAAATTCTTTCTGCATGTCTAGAGTTCAACTTCTTTGCTTTAAAGTGATGGGATAGGCTAAGAAGACTGCGAATATCCTTTTCAGCTCTGAAACTGGATGTGTTTATATAGTTAGCTACAGGACTCCAGAAGAGCTTGAAGATGGAGAGATACTTATAAAAGAGGTAAATAAAAGGTACCAATCCTTTCCACAGAAAATAATTTCTTACCTTATCCCTCATTGCCTTCCCCCTACCAATGTATTCTTGACTCCCAAATAAAAATACACAAACAAACTTAGAGGAAGGCCGGCTGACAGGAACTGGCAAGGCTCTAAACTCTGGGCTATTTCTGTTCCCTGGTTCCCAAGGGCCTAGAACAGAAAGTCTCTCAGGAAAGGAAGACAGAAAGGGCTGTACAGTGCAGCATCATTTTCTCCTCCTCTTTAAGAGAGGAAATGAGATCTCCCACTGGTAGTGTGAAGGTTGGGGGCCAAGGTGCATTACAGAGCACAAATACTTTATGAACTATTAAAAACAGCTCCAGGATGAGCAATTATAAAGCAACAGCCATTGGTTCCAGAGTTGTCAAGCACTAATAAGAAGAGTCTAGGGTCAGTCTAATGACCCACAATAATAACACTTCTGCAAGGAGTGGAACAGTAACCCCAAGCCTGATGTCTGTTCTGTGGAGAAGACTCAGACTCCTAAGAGCTAGTAGGTAGAAGACTAAGACATCTTGGAAATTGGCAGAAGACAGGATAAAGAGAGGTGGTAGAGGTGAATAAAGAAGAAAGTGTTTGGAAACAAAGCAGGATGACAAGTAGACAGCAGTAGGAAGAGAAGGAAATCTCATGTTAATTATATAATATGCATCTGAATCTATATTAGACATTTTATGGGTGTTGTTTCCCCTATTACTCACAACATATCTAGAATTATTAAACCCATGTTACCAATATAGAAACTGAGGCATAAGATGTGAAATTATTTGGCCAAGATCACACAAATATTAAAGGTGAAGCTAGGATTCAAAGCTAAGTATGTCTGCCTCCAAAAAGCTCCTTTCACTATATCAACCTGCCCCCTTACCTTTTTAAAACTATAGTCCCATGCTTCCATTCTGACTCTCAATCCTTCTTTAGCTCTTTGATTCTTTTTTTTTTTTTTTAACTTATCCATCTATTCAGCAAGGATTTGCTTGGGCCCTTATTGCATAGTGGGTATATTCCAGGTACTGGGAACATAGAGAGGACTTTCATCTAGTACTGGCCTGTGAGGAGATCTCAGATAATGAGGATTCCAGAGGTAAGTAAACTAACTTTAATATAATATAGTCTGTGCTACAATAAGAGGATTTAAGAGAAAGTGTGTTGGTTTGTTGGTATGGATTCCTCCAGAGAAGTTGATGAGTCTGCAGAGTCATCTGGGATTGAGAGAAGTATGCCAGTTAAGAAAGTGACAAGAGCACCCAAAACAGTACAGGAGTGTGAGAGAATGTGGTGTATTCAAGGGAAATGCAAATTTTTGATAGGCTTAGAGACTAAAGTGCAAAAGGATGGGGAAGTAGGGATTGAGACTGGAGAAATAAATCATATATCATGGGAAGTTTCAATACAATTTGTTGGTTTAATTAATACAGACATGTATTTTAAGTCATTGACATCAAGTATAATAATTCTATTGTACCTAGGTTTACTATAAGTCAAATAAGATATTATTTTTGTTACAAAGTTTGTCAACAGAAAATTAACTTGACGTGATAATATTTTCACAAGTAATGAAATAGTGATAAATGAGGTAAGAGACTTAGGTTAACTCTTTAGGAATCATTATGTTTTAGTTGCATCTAGCTAAGATAGTTTTTCTAGATTTGTGGTAACTTGGAACTTTAGAGTTTTCCTAATGAGTTAAATGATGACAATTTGTGAAAAGTCTAGATCATTTTTAAATAAGATAAGATACTGGAACAAAGATTGCTAGACAAGTTTATGTTTACCTACTTTTGTCTTCTGAGAAAGAACAAAAAATGTTTGGTTTATTGGAAACATGCTTTGTTTCATATTGAGAAGAAAAATTATGCTATGAGAAAATATATGTTTTAGAGGTCATATAACATGTTTATAAGTTTGATAATCAAAAATGCTTGTATGAAAAACAGTTTACAATTGCTTGTTTCATGGTTTTTGCTAGAGATTAAGGTTTTCATGGATTAAAAATTGTAATATATGTAATTAAGGCTACTAGAAATAATAAGGGAGACATTTCAATATGTAAGGAAAGTAGGATACCATATCCCTTGGATTATAAAGGCATGTGGATTTACAATTTTATTTCCTTTATTTTCTTTAATTTTAAGCACTGAAATGATGCTTAACATTATTTACTTTAGCCATTGAAAACACATCTTTGGTATTTTAATAACTTCTTTGATTTTTTCAGGCTGATAATAGGAAAAATAAAGCTAAATTATTTCTTGATAAAAAAAAGTAGGATATATGTTTTTCTAGTAAGAGAAGGTATGACGATTGGTGGTAGCTTTATTAAGGGAAAAGAAAGTAATTTTTTCCTACAGCTTGTCATTTCTGGATGGGAAAGAAAATAAGGGACAAACTAATATGGATCAAGAAAGTTGTAGAAGGAAAAGGAACCCTGAGAAAAGTGTTTTGTGCATGATCAAAACTGGCTAAAATTAGGTAAAATTTAATTAAATAGAATTTAGTTAAGTAAATGAATTTTGTCATTGAAAGTAAGCTTCTACAAAATTGAAGTTTGGTTTTCTCTGTTAAGAGAATAAAGTTTTACTGGAATATTTTGCTACTTTAGTTAACAGTTTGTAAGTTTCTTAAAATTTTAAGTAATCTATTGTAACTTTCTGCAATTGTCTTTGAAATATTTTACTGTCACTTTTGTTAAATGAATAAGTATCATTTAACAGTGTCCTATGATCCCATTTGAACAAGCGTTTTAAAATCTTTTTAATACTTTTGACAAACTTCCTCAAATCAAATTATAAATGAAATTCTTTTGAACTCTAGCTAACTTTGGGACATTTCAGAGGGCCCATGAAGCATCTCAAAGAGAGATATTAAAATAATAAGTCTTATTTCATATATTAAATTACATGGGCAGAATTATCAAATGGAAAGTGATAGGTTATATTCTTAGGTTATATTGTATGGGTAATTGTTATTAATATAAATGTTCCAGAAATTATATGATGTTCCTAAAATTTAAATATATCTTGGTATGTTATCAGTCATAATTCTAGTAATTATGTTAAATTATTGTATGTCACAAAAATAACTTTTTTGTCAATTATATTGTAATAGGATCTTTAACCATACTTTTCTAAGTCTTTTGTCATTTGTAGACAGTTATTACTTTACTCTGATGCTTTTGCCAAGTGTCTTATATTCAAGAAGATTCACATAAAAGACTTTTTGACAAGTACAGATTTATGATAACTTTTAGATCATATCACTGAACTAGTTAAAAAATTAAAGAATTCTAATTTAAAAAATGGATGGCTTTATAACCTGTTAACAGAAGATCAAGATCAAGGGCTACTTACATAGAACTATGTGAACTAATAAATATAGTTATAAATTTTATGGTTTTGTCTAAAATATTGTTAGCTTTTTAGCTGTGTTTTTCATATAAAAAGATACCTTTATCCTTAAGCTAATTATGACATATAACAATTTGGTAAATTTTACCTTTGTAAGTAAAATTGAAACATTTATCCTTTCTACCCAATCTCTCTATAACTTGAAAAATCTCAGTAAGCATACTTATTTTTATGGCAATATAATTATTTGCATTAATTCAGTAAGAATTTGTTCTCCTTATAACAGGACACAGTTGGAAATATTGTTTATATTACCAAGGCTTTTCCTGAAATTTCATATTTGGAAAATACATAAAATCAAATATGACCAGATAGCATTAAAGAACTAAGTTGGACTTTATGGAGCCATAAAACTCCCTGAGAAAAACAATCTGGTACCTTGCTTACAGGGTTACCAGAAGACTTTCCAGGTTAATAAGTATGGTCTGTTTCTGGCAGTTGCGTGAATGTCAAGATATTTGAGGGACCTCAAGAAGAGGGAGATTTACACAAATCTGTAGATATTGTAGGTAAAATCTGATGAAAAGTCCTTGGCATATACTTTTAAATGTTTGATTTGAGATTCCTTATGAAATATTCTAATACAGCCAATTTAAAAGAGCTTATATTGGGAACCCTCCTACACTGTTGGTGGGAATGCAGTCTGGTGTAGCCATTGTGGAAAACAGTACAGAGATTCCTCGAAAGACTGAAAATAGACTTGCCATATGACCCAGCAATCTCACTCCTGGGCGTATATCCAGAAGGAACTCTAATTCAAAAAGACACCTGTACACCAATGTTCATAGAAGCACTATTTACAATAGCCAAGACATGGATAAAACCTAAATGTCCATCAACAGATGACTGGATAAAAAAATTGTGGTATATTTATACAGTGAAATACTATTCAGCCATTAAAAATGGCAACATAATGCCATTTGCAGCAACATGGATGTCCCTGGAGAATGTCATTCTAAGTGAAGTAAGCCAGAAAGAGAAAGAAAAATACCATATGATATGACTCTTAAGTGGAATCTAAAAAATTAAACAAGAAAACTAATAAACTTAAATATAAAACAGAAACAGACTCATAGACATAGAATATAAACTTGTGGTTGCCAGGGGGAGGGGGGTGGGAAGGGACAGACTGTGAGTTTGAGATTTGTAGATACTGACAGGTATATATAAAATAGATAAATGAGCTTATACTGTATAGCACAGAGAAATATATTCAAGATCTTGTAGAAGCTCATGGTGAAAAAGAATATGAAAATGAACATATATATATATTCATGTATGACTGAAAAATTGTGCTGTACACCAGAAATTGACACAAATTGTAAACTTACTGTAACTTGATAAAATTTTAAAAATATCCTTATATGATCAAATGCATTTATGTAAATAATTAGGTCAAGTTTATTGAAATCAGACTTCTTTTGCAAACAAATTAGTCTTAATTTTGCTAGATTTAGTAGATGTGAGGATGGTCTAGAGAGAAAATGTATTTTAGAAACATACTTTTATGTATATTGAGGTTTTGTATATACTAAGTTTTAGTATTTGTTACCTACAGCCAACTTGGCTTTTTGTTGGTATGTGATATTATTGAAAAGTTTAACTAAATTATTAAAATGATGTTCTAAGCTTGTTTATGAAGCTGATTACAGTAATCTATCTTTGGATGAAGATCAGATGTCACATGAACTCCAACCAGGGGATTACACACAGTGGAAAATACATCATACAAAGGACTCTATCTCCAACCTAGATGAAAAGACCCTTATCAGGCATTCTTAAGTATCTCATGCAAAGTAAAACTGAGTGTAATTGACCCTTGAATTTATATTTCCCACTTAAGAAGGGCCTATCCTTTGGACTGGTCTGTAGAAATAACTTCTGACCTCAAACAATAACCATACCAAGATGAGAAGACAACAGAAATAGTAAGTAGCTGACCCAATAATTCTGAACAGGCCTGTAACACTCATCCTACTAGTTCAATTGAACTACCAAATGTTTGTCTCCCTATTTAAATTGAAAATTATTATTTTACTTCTAGCTATACTTCTGCCCCTATGTTCAGGAGAAAAAGAAAATTCTGTAGTAAAATTATCAAAGTGTATAACTACTCATTACATATATCACTGCTTGTTTTAAGTCTACTAGTAAAAGCACATGTACAGTGTTTGTGTGACAATTTGGTACAACTGATAAAATGT
The DNA here is from genome assembly GCF_009834535.1 of Camelus ferus. Taxonomy (NCBI): domain Eukaryota; kingdom Metazoa; phylum Chordata; class Mammalia; order Artiodactyla; family Camelidae; genus Camelus; species Camelus ferus. The sequence continues at coordinate 4,450,241 of NC_045732.1, forward strand.
GTAGCATATAAAATGTTTCCTTATTAGCATACCTCTGTGCTTGTTCATTATGGCTAATAGGTTCCCCCCAACCTTGATAACTAAACTACTATATATAAACAAAAAGAGCCCTGTGGACCTTCTGTATTGATTAGATGTTTTCTCCCATGTAGCTGAGATGGATTTCTCCCAGGGAGTCTGTATAAATTAGATTTTTTTTTTTTTGCCCCATGGGGCTGCAATGGACCTGTCCTGGGAAATCTGCATTTGTGGGAAAAAAGGAGCAAGAGGAGAGCATTTCAGGTTTTCAGAAAACTTATTTTTGAGTAACAAGGGGCCTTAGGGATATGCTTTCTGGCAAGTCATATCTCAGTTCAGAGTTAGTTGACCCCTCAGGGGATGCAAGGCAAGTTATAAGGTGAAGGCTTGATGAATAGTCTCCAATCTCTGGTTCACCATTGTACTTATAGATCTGGTGTCTAAACATTTTTGAAATAATACAATTAATTTTAATAACAACCAAGTAGGTAAGGCTAAGTTGACAATTAGCGATACAAATTGCAATCTTGACCTTAAAAGGGTGCTTACTCCAGAAGGCAACCAACTAAATAGATCTGTCCAGTCCCAAGAGATTTCTCAGAATTTTTAAGATAGCAATATTAGCCTTTAATGTTTTTAATTGTTGTACCATCTTTTATGATTTATTTATATAAAAACAGCATTCTTCTCCAAGAAGAGCACAAGTTCCTTCTTACTGGGTAGTTGTAGACCAAAAAACAAAACAACCCCCACAAAAAGTGCATTTGTTAGGAATTGACAGGACCAAGACAAGAAACTTAGGTTTGGGTTGCTCAGTCAGTGAACAGTCTGAACCAGAGTTTGGGTTTGAGGTAGTAAATTAAAGAAATAACTAGATTTATTTATATAGGCTTCTTGACCCGAATTTCCTATCTCTGGCAATATGGGTGTCTTTCTACTTTCTGACACAGGGAGTGCATCTTTCACATAGGAGACTTATTTTCTGCTTTTAGGGAGACAGAAGTAGGGTCAAAGTGTCCCCTTGCATTGGTTTCTTCTTAGGTAACTTTAATTTAAAATAATCAATATGTTATTGAGCCACATTTTGGGGCAATCTATCCTGGACCCCAATAGTTCTCACCTCTGAAACATCTCTGGAAGTTTCACATATTAAAAGCTGAGCTGGTGACTGTGACTATGACTCTGAGAGAACGTGTTAGTAAATTCTTCCTTTTTTTTGAACCAGTTTTCTATTTCTGAGGACATGTCAGTTCACTTAAACAGCTATATTTCATTTAAGGTAGCAGTGACTCAAGCAGGATCTCAAGCTAAGCAATCAGGTATATAATGAAGAGTACATCTATGGAAGCAAAAGGAAAAAACAAAGGTTAATGATTGGAGCAAATTATAAACCAATTTCTCAGCCCAGGGGGAAGTTGGTTATGAAGATTTCTAGATGTCAAGATCCAAGTATCTTTTGCAGTTTGAAATTCCTTTGATCATATTATCAGGTGTTCAGGTAAACTTTCTGAGTGACTCATGCCACACAGTCACAGGAATTGTTTAAATATAAAGCTGTCAGCAATTTCTGTGAAGTTTTATCAAGTCATCTAGTTTTAGAAAAAGAACTGTTTTAGTTCTGATAAAGCTGCTGGGAATGCTTTAAGCAAAGCTGTTTTTCCAAGGGGCTTTATTAGCTTCATAAAGTCAATCTTAGCTTCTTCAAGCTGCTTGGTCCTATCTGAGTCTATGCATGCTCTGCTCAAATGTGACATTCCAGTCAAAGCTGTGGTAATGTAATCAAAGTTTCCAATTGTGTTCTCTTTTAAGGAGAACAGATTCCTATTGAACTTATGTAAACAACTATATTGCAAGAATATAAGAATATTCAGTGAGAGTTTCTGAATTCTGGAGGGATCAAGCAGGGAGAAAACTTTAATCTCTTCAATTTGCTTGCAATGTATAATTAACCAAATTGCTGTAAGTCTTTAAAAATTACCTTTCATTTGGGGAACATAAGATTACAAACTGGTAATATTTTAGACAAAAACATAAAAATTGTTATTTTATTTATTAGTTTATTTAATCCAATATATTAATTCTTATTCTGCTTGAGTCCAGTCTTTCCATTAGTTCTGTCGACTTTGCCAGATAATGATAGTGGTAACTTCAAGAAGTTTGCAAAGTTTTTGTTGAAACTCATATGATTTGATCAATGAAGTAAGTGCCTTGATCACTGGAGATTGTGGAAGGCATACCCAAAGTGGAAACACATTTTTTCTAACAGTTTCTTTACCATTTTGAGTGTGTCAGTCTTGCAGCAAGGGAAGGCTTTAACCCATTTGGAAAACATCAATTCAATAACAAAAACATCTTGAAAACCCATAGTAAGCTGCAGTCGAATGAAATCAAGTTTCAGGTATTCCAAGGGTCCAAAGGGAAGAAATCTGAGGCTTTGGGGGACAAGAATATTTTTCCCCAAGTTTGTAACCTGATAGATCAGACATTGCTGGTAGAATGTTTTCACAATTTTACAGAAATATCCTTGCCAATGTTTACTTACAACTTGAGTTATCTTAAATTCAGTATGGTGGGTAAAGGAATGCAAAATAAAAATGAAAATTAGAGTTTCTCATGTAGCTGGGAAGAGCTAAATGGCTGTCCTGGATTTACCATAGTGCTATTTGTATAATTTACAGCTATTGTTCACCCATCTTGATTTCTTTGATTTGGAAGCAGACTGTTGCCATGTTACAAGGACATCAGCATGGCAAAATCTGACAATGAGGGGTTATTGATTGGTTGATTGATTATGCAGAAGCAGAATGGACTTCATCCAGATGTGCCATAATATTTACAGATCCTTTTGTTGCTTCTGTTTATACATAAAATTCAGTTTAGAGCATTTTCCTGATACTTGGGTTCAGTCCGTTTAAGGTGAGCCTCAATTTTGATGACAGGGAGCATTTTATGTCAGGATATATAAGATTTCCCAGGATTTCAAACAATTTCTGGAACACTTATAATACATACCTATATAGACACAGTATAAGGAAGGCTTAACATGACTCCTTATCTGATAATGGGTCCCAAGTAATTTAACATCAATTATATCTAATTAGTTTAATATCTATTTTTATAAGGAGAGAGAACCTACCTCAAAATAAATTCTAGGAGATGAGGCCAAGATGGCTGAGTAGTAGGACACACGTAGCTCACCCTCACCTACAGATACACCAAGACTCACATCCACGGACACACTCAGCCAACCAGAGCACCAGTGGAATTTCGACAGAACATTGTCCTCTTCAAAAGACAAAGATGCCAAAAATATGGTAGGAGAAAGGAAAAAAAGAAAGACAGACAAAACAGTACAGGACCAGTCCCATGGGAAGGGAGGAGCAAAGGAGGACTGGCACTCATTCGCTGGATCTCCCCCTTTCCAATGGAGAGGCCAGTGGGATAGAGGGGGAGCCTCCGAGGCTCGGATCTGTATGGAGCAGCCCTTGACCTACAGAACAAAGTTAAATGGGCATGGAGGGTCCCTGTGACACCCAGCCCGAGACCTGAGCCAGGAGCTGGGGGCCAGGACAGGTTGCCTGAGTCAGGCAGAGGATGGGGATGGCTGCACTGAGGCAGCCCCTGGGGACTGCAGGGTGCTGCTCAATATGGATGAGTGGGTGCACAAGGCAAAACAACCTGGGCCCTCCATAAAACAGCATGGCTGAAGTGCCCTAGGGGGAGGGTGCATACCCCCATCTCTGAAAACCCATGGAAGGTTTTCAGTGAGATGAGGCGGGGCTCAGGCACAACCGCCATATCCTCCAGAGCTTGGCACCCACGTGGGTGTGGGGGCAAAACCTGAATCTGCGCCTGGGGGCTTGGCAGCCTCAAAGGACAGATAGTGACTTGTTTGCAATCCAAGTCAGATAGGATTCTTCTGCCCTGGTGCCTTGCAAAGTTCGCACCAGCAGGACAAACAAGGAGCTGAATTTGGACACAGAGCAGGGGCAGGGCTCTTCCTGGGGTCTGCCTGCGGAGCTCCTAGCTGGGGAGGAACACGCAGCAGCACGGAGAGATCTGCGCCAGGGGACTGCAAGTGACCTCCGCCTTTCTGGCAGGAATGCTGTGCTGGTAGGGGGCGCGATCTGTTGGCTGACAGGCACTGGGAGCAGCACAGATAAGGGCTCCAATGGAGGGCTTCTGAAAACATTTTATTCCTACATAGGCATTAGATAGATAAATAAATAAACTCCTTTAAGGGTCACAATAGAAAACTAATACTCCATAAGCCACAGTGCCAGAGAGATATGAGCAAGATGAAGAAGCAGAGAAAACATTCCCAATTAAAAGAACAAGAGAAATCCCCTAAAAGAATGCTCAATGAAATAGACATTAAACCTCAACAATTTTAAGAAGATAGAAATTGTCTCAAGCATCTTTACTGACCACAATGCCATGAAACTGGAAATCAACAACAGAGAAACAAAGGAGAAAAAAAGGAAAGCATGGAGATTAAACAATATGTTTTTGAAAAAACAATGGATCAACTAGGAAATCAAAGCTGAAATTAAAAAATACCTTAAGACAAATGACAATGTAAGCACAACCACCCAAAATCTATGGGACACAGCAAAGGAAGTGAAGTGCAAAGAGAGAAGTTTATAGTGATACAGGCCTTCCTCATAAAAGAACAATCTCAAATAAACAATTTAACCCAACACCTGAATGAATTAGAAAAAGAAGAACAAAAAGCACCAAAAAGCAGCAGAATGAAGGAAACAATAAAGATCAGGGAGTAAATAAATACAATAGAGTTTAACAAGACCATAGAAAAAAATCAACCAAACCAAAAGCTGGTTTTCTGAAAAGATAAATAAAATCGACAAATCTCTGGCCAAACTCAGAAAGGAGAAAATGAGAAAACAAACTAGCAAAATAAGAAAGGATAATGGAGAAATTACAACAAATAAAATATAAATACAGAATACCATACAACAATATTATGAAAAACTATATGGAGCCAACCTGGAAAACCTAGAGGAGATGTACACGTTTCTGGAAACATACTGTCTATCAAGACTGAATAAAGAAGAAACTGACCACTTGAACAATCCGTTCACTAGAAAGGAAATAGAAATAGCAATTAAAAACCTCCTTACAAATAAAAGTCCAGGACAAGACGGCTTCACCAGGGAATTCTACCAAACATACAAAAAAGAACACATACCAGCACTTCTCAAACTCTTCCAGACGATTGAAAAGGAGGGAATACTCCCAAACTTATTCTACGAAGCCACCATCACCCTGATATCAAAACCAGGCAAAGACACTACAAAAAAAGAAAATTATAGACCAATATCACTGATGAACATAGATGCCAAAATCCTCACCAAAATATTAGCAAACAGAATCAAACAACACATAAAAAAGATTACACATCATGACCAAGTGGGGTTCATCCCAGGGACACAAGGGTGGTTCAACATATGCAAATCAATCAATGTAAAACATCACATCAACAAGAGAAAGGACAAAAACCACATGATCATCTCAATAGAGGGAGAAAAAGCATTTGATAAAGTTCAACACCCATTTATGATTAAAAACTCTTGCCGAAGTGGGTATAGAGGGAACATATCTCAACATAATGAAAGCTATATATGACAAACCTACAGCCAACATAGTAGTCAATGGTGAAAAACTTAAAAGCTTCCCACTAAAATCTGGGACAAGACAAGGATGCCCATTATCATCACTCCTATTCAACATAGTCTTGGAAGTCCTAGCCACAGCAATCAGGCAAGAGAGAGAAATAAAAGGGATCCAAATTGGAAAAGAAGAGGTAAAATTGTCACTATATGTTGACGACATGTTACTATATATAGAAAACCCTAAAAGGTCCACACAAAAACTACTAGAGCTGATTGAAGAATTCAGCAAGGTAGGAGGTTACAAAATTAACGTTCAAAAATCAGTTGCATTTCTTTCCACTAACAATGAATCAACAGAAAATGAAAGTAAAGAAAAAAATCCCCTTTAAAATAGCACCCAATGTAATAAAATATCTGGGAATAAATATAACCAAGGAGGTGAAAGAATTATACACAGAAAACTATAAACCATTGATGAAGGAAATTAAAGAAGACATTAAAAAATGGAAAGCTCTACTATGCTCTTGGATTTGAAGAATCAATATTGGTAAAATGGTCACACTGCCCAAGGCAATCTACAGATTTAATACAATCTCTATCAAATTACCCAGGACATATTTCACAGAAGTAGAACAAATCATAATAAAATTTATACGGAAACATCAAAGACCTAGAATTGTCAAAGCATTACTGAAGAGAAAGAAAGAGGCTGGAGGAATAACTCTCCCAAACTTCAGACAATACTATAGAGTTACAGTCATCAAGACAGCATGGTATTGGTTTGAAAACAGAGATATAGACCAATGGAACAGAATAGAGAGCCCAGAAGTGAACCCACAAACTTTTGGTCAGCTAATGTTTGACAAAGGAGGCAAGAATATACAATGGAAAAAAGACAGTCTCTTCAGCAAATGGTGTTGGGAAAACTGGACAGCAGCATGTAAAACAATGAAGCTAGAACACTCCCTTACACCATATACAAAAATCAGCTCAAAATGGATCAAAAACTTAAACATAAGACAAGATAAAATAAACCTCCTGGAGGAAAACATAAGCAAAACACTATCTGACATACATTTCAAAAATTTTCTCCTAGAAGAAATAAAAGCAAGAATAAACCAATGAGACCTAATGAAACTTACAAGCTTCTGCACAGCAAAGGAAACAATAAGTAAAACAAGAAGACAACCAACAGAATGGGAGAAAATTTTTGCCCATGAAACTGACAAAGGCTTGATCTGTGGAATATATAACCAGCTCATATGACTCAATAAGAAAAAAATAAACAACCCAATCCATTAATGGGCAGAAGACCTAAAGAAGCAATTCTCCAAGGAAGACATACAAATGATCAATAAGCACATGAAAAAATGCTCAATATCACTAATTATCAGAGAAATGCAAATCAAAACTACAATGAGGTATCACCTCACGCCAGTCAAATGGCAGTCATTCAAAATCCACAAATTACAAATGCTGCAGAGGCTGTGGAGAAAGGGGTGGGATTGCAGTTTGGTGCAGCCACTATGGAAAACAGTGTGGAGATTCCTCAAAAGACTAGGAATAGTCTTACCATATGACCCAGGAATCCCACTCCTGGGCTTGTATCCAGAAGGAACCCTACTTCAGGATGACACCTGCACCCCAATGTTCATAGCAGCACCTTTACAATAGCCAAAACATGGAAAGAGCCTAAATGTCCATCAACAGGTGACTGGATAAGGAAGATTTGGTATATTTATAAAATGTAATACTACTCAGCCATAAACCTTACAACATAACACCATTTGCAGCAACATGGATGCTCCTGGAAAATGTCATTCTAAGTGAAGTAAATCAGAAAGAGAAAGAAAAATACCATATGAGATTGCTCATATGTGGAATCTAAAAAACAAAAACGATAACAAAATCAAACAAAAAAAACAAAGCATAAATACAGGACAGGAATAGACTCATAGACAGAGAATACAGACTTCTGGTTGCCAGGGGGGCAGAGGGTGGGAAGGTATAGACTGGGATTTCAAAATTGTAGAATAGATAAACAAGATTATACTGTATAGCACAGGGAAAAAGACACAAAATTTTATGGTAGCTCACGGAGAAAAAAATGTGACAATGAATGTGTATATGTCCAGGTATGACTGAAAAATTGTGCTGAACACTGGAATTTAACACAACATTGTAAAATGATTATAAATCAATAAAAATTTTTTAAAAAAAGAAATAGACATTGATAGCCTACTAGATCAAGATTTCAAAAAAGGAATGATCAAAGTACTGAAGGAAGTAAAAGAGATAGTGTTTAGAGATATAAAAAATGTCAAAATGAAATTGAAGCTATAAAGAAGAGCCAAGTAGAATTGGTAAACTCATTGGCTGAGATGAGGAATGATCTAAACGCTGTACAAAGCTGACTAGATAATGCAGAGGAACGAATTAGTGACCTAGAAGACAGTACAACAGAAATCACCCAATCAGAACAGCTGAGAGAAAAACAAATAAAAACCAATGAAATCAACATAAGGGACCTATGGGATAATATAAGGCATGCCAAAATATGCATAATAGGGGTCACAGAAGGGGAAGAAAGATTAAAGGGGATTGAAAAGATATTTGAAGAAATCATTACTGAAAAGTTCCCAAACCTAAAGAAGAGATCAGATACCCAATTACAGGAAGCTCAGAGGGTCACAAACAACAGGAATCCAAACAGACCCACACCAAGACACATTATAATCAGGATAACAAGTGTTAAGGGTAAAGAAATGATCCTGGAGGCAGCAAGAGAAAAATAAAGAATGAGTTACAAGGGAACCCTGATACAGATTTGAGCTGAATTCTCTACAGGAACACTACAGGCCAGAAGGGAGTGGCAAGATGTATTCAAAGTCCTGAATGAGAAAAAGATGCAATCTAGGATACTTTATGCAGCAAAGTTATCCTTTAGAATAGAAGGAGAGATAAAGAACTTCACAGACAAGAAAAACCTAAAAGAATTTAGCAACAGTAAACCTATTCTAAAAGAAATATTGGAAGGTCTACTTTAAATAGAAAAGAAGCAGGATGCTATAGAAATGAGAAAACCAAAATTGGGAAAGTGATAACTACAATGCATTACAAGAGAAACATCTTGAAATTGTAAAGGAGGTGATCTAAATCATTAAGAGTGGGAGAGGGGAGCAAGAAAATACAGAGTTTTTTTTCCTTAAAAAATTTTTTTTCTCAGTAGGATGAGCTTGAGCTTTATTAATATCTGTTTAAACCAATTAGTTATAGTAATGGGTTAATATATACAGAAAATAGGATAACCACAAGACAAAAACTTACAATAGACTCACAAAAACAAACAAAAAACAAGATAATAGAAAGGAAAATGATCAAACCACAAAAAGAAAAAGACAGGAACAAAGAGGAATACCAAATCAACTGCAAAACAAAGTTCAAAATGGAAGTAAACACACATCTATAATTAACTACTGTAAATGTCAATGGATTAAATGCTCCAATCAAAAGATGTAGAGTGGCAGACTGGATAATAAAACAAGAACCTACAATATGCTGCTTACAAAAGATCCATTTTAGGGAGAAGGACACACACAGATTGAGAGTTAGAGGATGGAAAAAGACATTCTATGCAAATAGAAATGACAAAAAAGCAGAGTAGCAATACTGATTTCAGACAAAATAGACTTTAAAACAAAGGCCATAAAGAAAGGTAAAGAAGGACTTTTTATAATGATCAAAAGGAGAACTACAAGATGAGGATATAACATTCATTAACATATATGCACCCAAAATAGGAGCACCTAAATACGTAAAGCAAATGCTAACAGATATAAAGAGAGAAATTGATGGGAATAAATCATATTAGGAGCTTTTTAACAACACATTAACATCACTGGACAGATTGTCCAGACAGAAAATAAATAAAGCAACACAGAAATTACAAGATACAATAGAAAAACTGGACTTGGTTGATATTTTCAAAACATTACATCTTCATAAAAAAGAATATACATTCTTTTCAAGTGCACATGGAACATTTTCTAAGATACATCATGTACTTGGAATGAAAAGAAGCCTCAACAATTTTAAGAAGATAGAAATGATTTCAAGCATCTTTTCTGACCACAATGCCATGAAACTAGAAATAAACTACAGAAAAACAAAGGAGGAAAAAATTACAGAATGGATATTAAACAACATGCTACTAAAAACCCAAAGGGCCAATGATGAAATCAAAGAAGAAATTTAAAAATACTTTGAGACAAATGGCAATGAAAGAAAACCACATAGAATCTATAAGATGCAGCAAAGTCAGTACTAAGAGGGAGGGTTATAACGACACAGGCCTTCCTCAAAAAAGAAGAACAATCTCAAATAAACAACCTAACCTACCAGCTGTAAGAATTAGAAAAAGAAGAGCAAAAAATCCAAAAGTAGCAGAATGAAAAAAAAAAAAAATAAAGATCAGGGAGGAAAGAAATTAAAGAGATTTAAAAAAACAATAGAAAAAATCAATCAAACCTGTTTTTATTTAAAGGGGAAAACAAAATTGACAAACCTCTGGCCAACCTCACAAAGAAGAGAAGAGAGCACTAATAAACAAAATAATAAAGGAAAATGGAGAAATTACAACCAATACCACAGACATACACAATATCAAAAGAGAATTATATTAGCAACTATATGGAAACAAAATGAATAACCTAGAAGAAATGGACAAGTTTCTCAAAACATACAGTCCACCAAGACTGAATTAAGAAGAAATTGACAAAGTGAACAAAATAATCAATAGAAATGAAATAGTTTGGCAAAAAACAAACAAACAAACAAACAAAAACCTCCCTACAAGTAAAAGTCCAGGACTGGATAGCTTCAATGGGGAATTCTACCAAATATACAAAGAACTCATAATGGTCCTTCTCAAACTCTTCCAGAAGATTGAAAAGGAGGGAGTACTCCCAAACTCATTCCATGAAGCCACCATCACCCTGACACCAAAACTAGATAAAGACACTACCAAAAAGGAAAATTACAGACCAATATCACTGATGAACATAGATGCAAAAATCCTCAACAAAATGTTAGCAAACAGAATCCAACAGCACATAAAAGAGATCATACATAATGACCAAGTGCAGTTCATCCCAGGAACACATATGCAAATCAGTTAATGTAATACACCACATCAATAAGATAAAGGGCAAAAACCACATGATCATCTCAATAGAGGCAGAAAAATCATTTGATAAAATTCAACACCCATTTATGATTAAAAAAACCCTCTTACCAAAGTGGGTATAGAGGAAACATATCTGAACATAATAAAGGCTATTTATAACAAACCTACAGCCAGCTTAGTACTCAATAGTGAAAAACTGAAAATCTTCCCACTAAAATCTGGGGCAAGACAACATTGTCCACTCTCACCACTCCTGTTCAACATAGTCTTGGAAGTCCTAGCCACAGCAATCAGGCAAGAAAAAGAAATAAAAGGGATCCAAATTGGGAAAGAACAGGTGAAACTGACACAATATGCAGATGACATGATACTATATATAGAAAACCCTAAAACTTCCACACAAAAACTACTAGATCTAATTGAAGAATTCAGCAAGGTAGCAGGATAGAAAACTAATGTATAAAAATCAGTTACATTTCTTTACATTAATGATGTATCAACAGAAAAAGAAGGTAAAGAAACAATCTCTTTTAAAATATCACCCAAAGTAATAAAAAAATCTAGTATAAATCTAACCAAGGAAGTGAAAGATTTATACATGGAGAACTACAAAACATTCATTAAGGAAATTAAAGAAGACTTTAAAAAAGGGAAAGCTATCACATGCTCCTGGGTTGGAAGAATCAATATTGATAAAATGGTCATACTGCCCAAGCCAATCTACAGATTTAATGCAATCCCTATCAAATTACCCAGGACATATTTCACAGAACTAGAACAGGTCATAATAAAACTTATATGGAACCACAAAAGAACTAGAAATGCCAAAGTATTACTGAAGAAAAAGAAAGAGGCTGGAGGAATAACCCTCTCAGACTTCAGACAATACTACAGAGCTAGTCATCAAAACAGCATGGTATTGGTACAAAAACAGACATATGGATCAATGGAATAGAATAGAGAGCCCAGAAATGAACCCACAAACTTTTGGTCAATTAATCTTCAACAAAGGAGGCAAGAACATAAAATGTAATAAAGACAGTTTCTTCAGCAAACGGTGTTGGGAAAACTGAACAGTGGCATGTAAATCAATGAAGTTAGAATACTCTCTCACACTGTACATAAAAGTAAACTCAAAAGGGATCAAAGACTTAAACATAAGACAAAACACAATAAAACTCCTAGAAGAAAACTTAGGCAAAACATTATCTCACATACATCTCAGCAATGTTCTCCTAGGTCAGTATATTCAAGAAATATAAATAAAATCAAAAATAAACAAATGGGACCTAATTAAACTTACAAGCTTTTGTACAGCAAAGGAAACCATAAGCAAAACAAAATGACAACCTATGGAATGGGATAAAATATTTGCAAAATATGAAACTGACAAAGGCTTGATCTCCAGAATATATAAACAGCTCATATGACTTAATAAGCAAAAAAAAAAAAAAAACCCAATCAAAAAATGAGCAGAAGACCTAAACAAACAATTCTCCAATGAAGGCATACAAATGACCAATAGGCACATGAAAAAATGCTCAATATTACCAATTATCAGAGAAATGCAAATCAAAACAACAATGAGGTATCATCTCACACCAGTCAGAATGGCCATCATTTAAAAAATCCACAAATGATAAATACTGGAGAGGGTGTGGAGAAAAATTACCCTCCTACACTGTTGGTGGCAATGCAGTTTAGTGCAGTCCTTATGGAAACATTATGGGTATTCCACAAAAGACTGAATATAAACTTACCATATGACACAGAAATCCCACTCCTGGGCATATATTTGGAAGGAACCTTAATTCAAAAATACACCTGCACCCCAATGTTCATAGCAGCACTATTTACAATAGCCAAGACATAGAAACAACCTAAATATCCATCAACAGATGACTGGATAAAGAAGTTGTGGTATATTTATTCAATGGAATACCATTCAGCCATAAAAAATGACCACATATTGCCATTTGTAGCAACATGGATTTCCCTGGACAATCTCATTCTAAGTGAAGTAAGCCAGAAAGAGAAAGAAAAATTCCACGTGTCATCACTCACATGTTGAATATAAAAAAAAAAAAAAAGAAGAAGAAGACAAATGAACTGAAGTATAAGGCAGAAACAGATTCACAGACATAGAATGCAATCTTGTGGTTGCCAGGGGGGAGTTGGGTGGGAAGATACGGACTGGGAGTTGGAGATTTGTAGACGGTGACAGGTATATATACAACAGATAAACAAGTTTATACTGTATGTCACAGGGAAATATATTCTAGATCTTGTAGTAGCTCATGGTGAAAAAGAATATGAAAATGAATATATGTATATTCATGTATGACTGAAAAATTGTGCTGCACACCAGAAATTGACAGAACATTGTAAACTGACTATGATTCAATAAAGAAAATTAAGAGAAAAAATCTCCATATCTTATAACTTTTATTACTCCAATACACATCATGTTTCTATTATTATACCTGGTAATATTTTCCTCATATATTAATTAGAATTCTTAATCCTTTGATATTCTTATTTTTAGTGAAAATAAAGAAGTAAATAGTTGAAATATGTTGGCATTTTGTATCTTGGTGAGTAAAAATACATTTTATAATTTTTAGAAACATATGCTACTTTGTAGTACAATCTTTCAATAAAGCACAAAACACATTTAACAATAGACTCAAATATACTAAGTCTATATAATAAGAGGTCAAAAGTAGGTAAAATTAGACATGCTTAGCAGTTAATGTTTCAGTATTTAAACTTATTTGGAAATGATCTAAACATTCAATGAATTCCCATCATTTAACTTAACTTAGTACAACTCTATGGGTACAAATTACCAAAGAGATTTAGGAAACTAGTTAAGTAAACATGTCATAAAACAATTATTGTTAAAAAGTGTGCCTAAAATCCTTACTTCATTTACATTTCTTTAATTCACTTGTCCTTAGCAATCATACTTAGATTACTCATGAAAATTTCATAAGATATTAAAGCAGCTAGAAATTATCTTAAATTAAAAAAAATAGACTTAGCAACAAAGATGATATTAGCACTTTTAGCTAGTAAATGCAGGTAGAACAAGAGTTGTTTATCTCCATTATATCTAATGCTAACTCTAAAGACAAACCTGTAGTAATTAAATCAACAAGCTTAAAATTGGGTTTTAAATTATCCTAGACCATGTGAACTTGAAAAACAGTTGGGTTAGTTTTTATTATATTTTTGAGAACTTTTATTTATGTGTTTATTTGCTTAAACCAGTTAAATGGGGCTCTTTCATAAATTAATTTTTGGCAGTATTATCTGGAGGTAGGAAGATACCATACTTATAACATACACATGTAGACAGAGATATCATAGTTTTCATTTAAAATTTTTAGTCATGAATTACATTCAGTACAAAACTCACTACTTAACAAATAATGGTTGGAATAAATTTGATTAGATTATTCTCTCAGATTACCAGAGTACTTTATTATTTGTAGAGAAGACTTTCAAGGTCTGTCTTTGCCATTGACAACCAATTCTAAGGAAGCAAGAGAATCCTTTTAGCTGTTTGTGTTTTAAAATTCCTCTCTTCTCTCTCTCTCTCTCTCTTTCTTCCTCTTTTGTTTTTGGTTCAACTGATTGAGCCAAGGCTGCAGTGTCAGACAATGTGGACTATGTTTACATTTCAAAGACATGATAAAATTTATAACCTTAAGGAACGGAGAAAAAAATGTAAGGTTTCTCCTAGGAGTTCTGGAGTATATTTATCTACTATTATAAATTGTGGGATACTTACTATTAATTTTTTCTTAAGTGCAAAACTATTTTGCTCTAATATCCTGATTTTTTTTTATAATACAATCATTTTGACAGGAATAGGTGGGCCTTGGGACTGGTAAAATAGGTGGGTTGACTTGTTTCTAGAGTTGTACTTTTGATTTTCTACAGATTTGCTAGAGAAAAGTAGTTGTTTCTATTAGTACTTGAATATTGGCTCCCAGCTGATTTATTTTCTGATTATTTGTAGGAATGCATGGGGAATTGATGAGCTGGGGTAGTTTTTTTTTTTTCCCCTTTGTTCAGTGGACTTAGTGGCTGCCAGAACAGGGTGGTCAAGAGAGACTTTAGGTTCAGGGGTGTCAATTGGTGGAGGAAGAGAAGGAAGGGGGTCTGATGAAGGAGGAGTATGGAAGCAGTCAGTTGGATAAAAAAAGGGAGTTTATAAAGAGGCAGGTAAAGGATGGAGGAGAAGATACAGAATTCAGGATGGAGTAGGAGAGGGATGAGAATATTCAGCTTAGTTTTTTAGTTTAGAGACAATCTGAGACAACTTTTCATTTACAGCTTGGAAGGAGACAATTTTCTCAGTGTAATGTTTAGCAGCTTCTAGATAACAATTAATCTATACTTCTCATTATTTTTCTGGTTCTGATAGTTTTCTCTAGTCATGCACAAAGATAAACTAATTTGGAAAGTCCAAAAGTTTCCCATTTGGCTGATGTAACTTCAAATCATCTCAGGCTAAATGAATCCATTTATATAGCTAGTTATAGGATGAAGGTCCAGAAGTGTTAAACTTAAAGCCAGCAGAGATTCCTGGTGGAGAGTCACATTTCTTTGAATCTCTGTTATAAGAATTTCCCATTATTCTGAGCACTCACCAAAAGTAAAAAAGATAACCTGAAACCTAAATCTCTCACAAAGTGGCAGACACAGAAAATCCTGAAACCTCAATCTCAAGGTGAAAAAACTTTGAACCTAAGTGGCCATCACAGATCTGTCAGGGGCAGGATCTGCTTCTAATTTGCTAGAGTGGAAGCCCTGAAGGTTGGGCTTGAGTTGGCTCTGTTTCCTCCTAGAGTGTGCTTCCCTTTTTCCCCACACTGGGACCTTTGCCCCAAAGGAGGGGAGTGCTGAAGCAAGTGGGGCTCATGCACTTACAGAAATCCAATGCACTACCTATGTAGGTGTTTCAAGTTCCACTCAAACACAGCCCATGTTCAAATATTTTCCCCTGTTGTGGTTGCCCAAGATCTAGTGTTATTCTGTGGCATGGAATGGACTGGGCCAGAGCTTTCACTGAGCTTGATCTTGGGGAGTCCCAGGAATTCCAGCTGCCACACTGTTGTCGGAAGTCTGGACTATTTCTGGGGCGCTATTCAGATAAGCATCAACAATGACTGCTAATGACCCACCTGACTTATGCTCTGAATCACTTCTGTGTCTCTGTCTCTAGATTTAGTCTTTTCTCAAATGTTGGCTGTCGTAGATCCACTGCCAACTGTGACATGGAGTGAGCAAAGCTGGTGTGTTCACTTGGTTCAGACTGGGGAGACTGACATGGCAGCCACTAAAGCAGACCTCTCTCTACCCTACCTGGGGACACACCAGCATCCATGCATTCTTCAAAAATGAAATATATGCTTCTCTAGCTTTTCTACATGTCCCACCATTTCTCCAAGCAGCCAATGGGGCTTGTCTCCTACATGTAGGATTCCAGTAGCAACCTCAACTTACATTTATTTTATAAAGTATTCACAAATTAAATTTATGCATACTACAGATATACAACATATTGACCATACTGACAAACCATTCTTAAATTACATGAAGAGAGGAAATGCTTATGTAATTATATTCAGTGAATAAAGCAAGAACCAAAATTATATATACAGCACAATGTAAACTCTATAAAAAATATACAATTTTAAAAACTCAGGAAAAGTTATTCATTAACAATGTCTCTAGGGTGGAAACATGAGGAATTTAAAATTTTTTTCCTTGTTAATTTTTCTGTATTTTCTAGAATTTCTATAATAAGCTTTTATTTAGTAAGTTTATGATCAGAAATGCTTTTTTTTTTAAGTTCTGAGACTAAGTCCTCAGCATCTAGTGGTAATATCCAAGCATTATAGACCTGTATGCGAGGGCCATTCTATTCCTATTTCTAGTCAGGTTCCCAGCATCTTGTCTTCTGCAAATCATTTCCTGTGCAATGTCATGTCTTAAAAAATAGAAATACTTAAATGTCCCACATGCATGCTAATGTCTGAAAAGCAAACTCTCCAGCCTATAGACCACATTCAGTGTACCAGTAGCCCTCAAATACAATATTGTTAGAACAGGTATATAGCTAGATATGAGGAGAGAAAGGGAGATACAGGCCAAATGGCAGGAATTGGGTAGAAAGAAGGGCCACAGGCCAAATACAGGAAGCCATACATCATGTAAACACCAGGGGTCCCTAGGCAGAGAAAGAAAAGTAGGAACTTCTGGGCTGATAAATTGTTACACCTTTGGGGGTGATAAGTGGCCCAGAGATCAAAAAAGAAAGGTGAGAAAAGGCAGGAATCTCCAGTGTCTGAATGTAACCTTTTGCTCATTTTGTCCTTATTTTAATAAAATTAGCCTTGTAGATTAGAAGTACCCATCATGCATCAACACCATGACACTTCTTATCCAGACTAAATAAGGACAAAAATGCCTCCTCCCTTTGGAAAGATGGATTTGGGATGAAAATCAGAGAATAGGACCCCAGACCCTTCCCTCCCTAATAAATATTCCACCCATTCATTTATACACTTTATGTAACCAACTTGCCAAAGAAACTCGGGGCACCCACTCACCTGAGCCTGCCCGCTCTCCCCTTGAAAGTGTAATATTTATCATTTAATAAATCCTCACTTTATTTTTTCTTTTACTATGTCTTGTTTCTGAATTCTTTCTCAGACGGCAAAACCTGGAACACCGTTTGCAGACATCAGCAACAGTATTTCAACTCATAATTTTCCTGAATAGCAAAATCATTACTTTTTAAACAATTTACAAATAAGGAAACAAAAGGCAAGAGAAGCAAAGGGACTTGCTTAAAGTCACATAGATTATAAGTGGCTGGGTCAGAATTTGAACCAGGTTTGACAGGATGCAAAGCCTGATTTTTTTTTTTTTTTCTTTTCACATTGAAAGATGAACTGAGAAGGAAAATTTTCTAAGATAGTAAGCTTATACACCAGTGTATTCCTATCAAAAGAACAGTCATGGTACTTGACTCTCCTAAGAAGGATTTGACTATGATAGCATTTCCCAAATGTGACATACTTCAACTAAGAGTAGGGCTCCCTGTTCAAGTAAGTTTAAGAATTGCTGTAACTTTATCTTCTCTTTTGGAAATTCACAATGCACATTAGCAGAGTAGAGGTTCCTAAAATGTTTAATTTTCTTAATCATAAAATTTGATCACAGGACCCCTCACCCCCCTTCTCCCTCCAAAGGAAAAAGAAAACTATTAACATTAGCAGGACATCCATTTGAAGGGGACATTCAAATCAAAAGATAGAGCAGTTTGCAGGTATCTTTTGAAGAGAAAATTAGAGAACAGAACAAAAGATCCAGAAAAGGGGAAAAAAGCCACAGAATCTAGCTTCATGAAATATCAGCAGCTTGCCAAAGCTCTACACACACTATAATATACACTCTATAGCATATTCTATCTTTGTAACAAACCCTATCAAAGTTAGTCCATCCTGGGAATTCAAGATACCCTGGCTGCCAAGATAATGGTAGTCTCCTTTCTTGTCTTGGGCACTTTCTCTTCCACCTGATTGCAGAAGACCTACCCATTACAGCCTGAGTTAGTTTAATGAGCTTCCTCTGCTTATCTTCTGGATCTCACTGGAGGAAAGACAAAGTCAGAGGCAAGAAGAGGACAAAACAATAAACATGAAGTGAGATCGAGAATATAGAATTAGATGGGTGAAGCTTACCAAGTTGTAAGTTCATCCACTAGAAAGGAGAATTGTTTAACAAGTAACACAGAGCATTTGCTCTATGACAGACATCATTCTAAGTGCTTTAACTCTGTTAACTTATGTAATACTTACAACAGCCCTATTATGTAGGTGTGTTTATTATCACCGCTATTATCCCTTTTGTGCAGATGGGGAAACCATGGCCCAGAGTGGTTAAAAAAAACTTGCTTAAAGGCCACAAGCTACAGCACTGAAATTTGAAGTTAGGCAGCTTGGCTTCAGAGTCCATCTCTTAACCAGTGGGATTACACTGCTCCCTTACCTAATCTTTCTTATCTCAGTAAATAATACAAATATCAGTTTTGTTGCTCAAAAATCCCAAACCTAGGAGTCATCATTGATTTCTCTCTTTTGTCTCAGCTTTCCTCCCACTTCAAAACATCCTGGCAATTCTATCTCTAAAATATATCCAACTATAACAATATTTCTCCTTTCCACTGACCACACACTAGTCTAAGACATTAATCATGTCTCATACACATTACTACAAAACCTCATTACTGGGCTCCCATTCTGCTACAAGCATTCTCTACACTACAACCAGAAGGATCATGTTTAAAAATCTGCATCAGATTGTGTCATGCATTTACTATCACATTTAGCCCCCTATAACATTTAGAATAAATACAAATTCCTTTCTGTGGCTTACAAAGCTACATGTGGTCTAGCCAGCCTCTGTCTCTTCTTTGACTGCATTTTATACTCACTTCTTACACACTTAACTACATACATCCTAGGTAGTGTAAACAGTAAAAGCAAAGACCCAGAGATAAAAACTAGCTTCATGTGTTTGAGAAACAGAAAAAAGGTTGGGGAGCCACCCGGGATGTTCTTTCTGTACTCTGCTTGAATAGTTTTTCTCATCTTTCAGGTCTCAGCTGAAATACTACCATTTAATAATGTTGACTGAAAAAATGCACAACCTAAAAGTTGAGAATTATGTTTTATTTGGCAGAATTTCTGAAGACTTCAAGCCTGGAAAACAGCCTCTCAGATAGCTCTGAGGAACTGCTCTGAAGAGGTAAAGGAAGAGCCAGTATATACATGTGGGTTTTTGCAACAAAGACCAGGTAGTCGGAACATCAAAAGACTACCATTAATTAAAGAAAACCAGATATCTCAAGTTAAGGATTTTATTATTTTTCTATTTATGGGAAGATGCAAGTATCTGGGCTCATTGAAATCATTCCTTTGATATGCACCTTACCTATTTAAGACTAGTATCCTGTTCTTTCCCATCCTGAATCCACTCAGGGTGCACAACTGGGGATGGCTGCAGTGGCAATGGCTTGGCAGAGACAGCCCCTTTACCTCCATCCTGAGTTCCCTCAGTGTTCACTGTCAGGGAGTGGCTGTAGTGGCTTGATGGTTGCAATATTCTTAGTTTATTGATATGGCAGGTAACATTTTTCATTCACAATAGAAGCCTCCCTGATCACTCTACTAATAGTACATTCTTTGCCCAGTCATTCTGTAACATTTCGCCGTATTTTGCTTTCTTCATGGTTCTCACTGCTATTTAAAATTATTATTTATTTGTTTATTGGGCCTCATCACTAGAATGTTAGCCCCGTGATTACAGGTATTTAGCTATGTTATTCACCACTATGCCCCCAGCACCCATAATAGTGCATGACACATAGTTGGTGCTCAGTAAACACTTATTGAAAGAATAAGTACCCTTCCTTTAAGTCACAAGTGAGGAGACTAAGGCCCAGAGAGTGAAAGATATGTGTCCAGGTGAGTGGCAGATGTGAGACTACAAAGCAGGGAATGCTCAGGGGAGTCCTCCATGACAGTCAAATTTTAGCATTCAGGCCTTGGGCAAGCATGGAGGCCTCAACTAGACCAGGCAGGGGCCCTTCTATACCCAATCCTAGCAAGATTTTAATCCTCTCAAGAATTTTCTTATTTGATGCCCAGAGAGGAAAATCAAAGGAAGATGAACTGAGGTCTTATAAGTTTGTTGGCATTGGCCTCAGGCCACTCCTAAGGGGAATGGGTATACAGGAGACTCCAAAATTGAACACAGTTTGGCTTATGTATCTCTAGCTGTTCTGCTCTGTGCTTCAGCTCCTCATCTGCAAAATGGAACTAGTATCTTATTCTATGCAATTCATAGGGAAGTTTTGCAGATTAAAGAGAATAAACAGGATATACATAAAATACTTAGCACAAATCCTGGCATGCAGTGATCTCTCAATAAATGCATATTATTTATTATTATTATTAATTATTATTATTAATTATTATTATTATTATTATTAAATTATTATTATTCCATTCATTCTCCTGCTTAAATTTTTTCCTCAGCTTCAAATGCCCTCAAGCATATTTTAAAAATCTTTTAAGATTAAAAAATATTCATCAATACTGGCAGGCATATGAATCAGAGAAGCAAGATGGCAGATTAAAGGGAAGCTTGTAGCTCACTGTTTTCAACAAATACACCAAAACTCACACCTACGGACCTACTCAGCCAACCAAAGCACCTGCCAAACTCCAACAGAACATCTCCCTCTTCAAAAGACAAAGATGCCAAAAATCTGGTACGAGAAAAGGAAAAAAGAAAGAAGAAAAAGCAAAACAGAGCAGGACCAATCCTGCTGGGAGTGAGGGGCAAAGGAGGACTGGCGCTCATTCGCTGGGTCTCCCCCCTCCAACGGAGAAGGCAGCAGGATGGAAGAGAAGCCTCCAAGGCTCAGATCTTCCCCGAGTATCCCTTGACTGACAGAACTGTGTTACATGGGCACAGAGGGTCCCCATGACATGCAGCCCAAGATGTGAGTTGGCAGCTGGGTCCAGGATGGGCCGCCCATGCTGGGTGGAGGACTAGGGTGGCTGCACTGAGGCAGCCCCAGGGGACTGCAGGGTGCTGCACACCATGGCTGGTAGGGGATATGGAGCAGAAAAACCTCAGTCCCCCATAAATTGCGAAAAAAGAAAGCAACACGGCTGGTGTGTCCTGGGGGGAGGGGCTCTGTAGTCTTTGTCTCCTCAGGCCTGCACCGCCTATACTGGCACATCTTGCGAGGAGAGGCGGGGCACAGCCACAGCCGCCATGTCCTCTTGTGTGTAGCACCCAGGCAGGGTGAGGGCCTAGCCCTAAATCCACACCTGGAGGCTCTGCAACCTCCTAGGCAGGACTGAGACTTGTTTACAGCTGGAGGCAGATAGGACCTTTCTGCCCTGGCACCTCAGAGAACTTGCACCACCAAGACAAACAAAGAGCTTAGATTTGGCATGGAGAAGGGGCGGGGCAATTCTGCCGTCTTCCCCGAGCCGGACTTCGGAGCACCGACCTGAGGCTGAGCATGCAGCTGCACAGAGCAGTGGAGCAACCGGTGCAGGGAGAGGGTGGGCAGCCACCCCCCTTCCTGGCAGGAATGCAGCACCTGACCATGGTGCTGGGAGGGGGCATGATCTGTCCACCTGCATCCCCCAAGTGCAGCATCTGACTGCGGCATTGGGAGGGGGAGTGACCCTCCTGCCCACTGGGTAAGAGCTCAGCTCCTGACCCAGTGTTAGGAGGGAGCACAATCTGCTAGCCAACAACCACTGGGAGCAACACAGACGAGGGTGCTAAGAGAGGGCATCTGTAAACAGCAAGCTGAGTTTGCAAAACAGGGCAAAGACACAAAGACCTCTCAAAAAAATCCGTTAAAGTACATCATCTTCAGGAGAACTAGATAACTGATACTCCTTAAGCCACAGTGCCAGAGAGATAGGAGCAATTTGAAGAAGCAGAGGAACCACTCCCAATTAAAAGATCAAGAGAAATCCCCTGAAAACACGATCAAGGAAATAGACATTGATGGCCTACTAGATGAAGATTTCAAAAAAGGAGTGATCAAAGTACTGAAGGAACTAAAAGAAATAGTATTTAGAGATATAAAATATGTAAAAAATGAAATAGAAGCTATAAATAAGAATCAAGTAGAATTAGTAAACTCATTTGCTGAGATGAGAGCTGACCTAAAGGCTGTACAAAGCAGACTAGATAATGCAGAGGAACGAATAAGTGATCTAGAAGACAGGACAATAGAAAGCACCGAATCAGAACAGCTGAGAGAAAAACAAATAAAAACGATGAAAACAGTATAAGGGAATTATGGGATAACATAAAGAATGCCAATCTACAATAATAGGGGTTCCAGGAGGGGAAGAAAGAACAAAGGGGACTGAAAAGGCATTTGAAGAAATCATGACTGAAAACTTCCCAAACCTAAAGAAGGAATCAGATATCCAAGTACAGGAGGCTCAGAGGGTCCCAAACAGGAAGAACCCAAACAGACCCACACCAAGACATATCATAATCAAGATGGCTAGAGTCAAGGATAAAGAAATGATCCTGAAGGCAACAAGAGAAAAACAAAGAGTGAGTCACAAGGGAACACCCATAAGGCTCTCAGCTGATTTTTCTACACAAACACTACAGGCCAGAAGGGAGTGGCAAGATATATTCAAAGTCCTGCATGAAAAAACGATGCAGCCTAGGATACTCTATCGAGGAAGGCTATCCTTTAGAAGGAGAGATAAAGAACTTCACAGGCAAGCAAAAACTAAAAGAGTTCAGCAACACTAAACCCATACTAAAAGAAATATTGACAGGTCTACTCTAAATAGAAAAGAAGCAGGATGCTACAAAAATGAGAAACTCATAACTGGAAAGAAGATAACTACCATGAATTACAAAAAGAATAAACACAAAATTGTAAAAGAAGACATCTAAATCATTAAGAGTGGGAGAGGGAAGCAATGAAAGCCACTGTGGAAAACAGTATGGAGATTCCCCAGACTAAGAATAGACTTAACATATGACCCAGGAATCCTGCTCGTGGGCATATATCCAGAAGGAACCCTACTTCAAAATGACACTTGCACCCCAATGTTCATAGCAGAACTATTTACTATAGCCAAGACATGGAAGCAGCCTAGATGTCCATCAACAGATGACTGAATAAAGAAGATGTTGTATATTTATACAATGGAATACTATTCAGCCACAAAACCCGAAAACATAACACCATTTGCAGCAACATGGATGTTCCTGGAGAATGTCATTCTAAGTGAAGTAAGCCAGAAAGAGAAAGAAAAATACCATTTGTGATCGCTTATATGAGGAATTAAAAAAATACAAAACAGAAACAGATTCATAGACATAGAATACAAACTTGTGGTTGCCAAGGGGGTAGGGTGTGGGAAGGGACAGTCCGGGATTTTAAAATGCAGAATAGATAAACAAGATTGTACTGTATATCACAAGGAAAAAATATACAAGATCTTGTGGTAGCTCATAGCGAAAAAAATGTGACAATGAATATATATATGTTCGTGTATGACTGAAAAATTGTGCTCTACACTAGAATTTGACACAACATTGTAAAATAACTGTTACTCAATAAAAAATGTAAAAAAATACTGACAGGCATATGTAGGATAGATAAACAAGATTATACGGTATAGCACACGGAAATATATACAAGATCTGGTGGTAGCTCACAGTGAAAAAGAATGTGACAATGAATATATGTATGTTCATGTATAACTGAAAAATTGTGCTTTAGACTGGAAATTGACACAACATTGTAAACTGACTATAATTCAATAAAAAAAAATTCATCCAAAGATATTTGTAATCTGGTGATTTTTTACCTCCATAGCCCCATTTCTCTTTTCATTATCTTGTTTATACTTTGATCGCATATTCTAGCCCCTTTGCATAACTTTAGTCTCCAAACACACTGTATGCCTTCAGCCCTCTAGGCCTTGGCTCATGCTGATGCTGTCTTTCCATTAATATCCTCCCTGTGTGCTCCTATCTTTATTTTTCTTCCTGTCAAAATACTATTTTTTATAATTTCTCTCAAAACAGACTAAACAGGCCCTATCTATATGGGTGAACATATATATGCCTTACAGTAGCCTCAATAGACCCAGCTTCTAGAAGTCTACCAGTTAGGACAGAGACAGGGATGGATGGAATGCCATCTTCGAACTGTGCAGCTTGTTCAAGCTATTACTTGGGGCACTACTTTCCCTAAACACTTTTTTTTTCTCTGCTGGATTTGATGTCATCCTTGAGAGTAAAAATAGTAAAGATAGAAAAACCGAGGTTCAGCTCAGTATATAGGAAATTGTCCCTGATGAGAAGTAGCAATATGCCCTTCAAGAATGTCCAGCTATACTAAAAGCCATCATCCTCTTTATGAGGTTAAAGGAAAATGCCAAAATACCAGCATCCATCTGTATGTCTCTCTTTCCCAGGCTTTGTGTTCCTAGACCAACATTATCCTAATTCTTAGTTCCTATGCTCTAATGGAAGATCATTAGGTACTGTGATTGATGAGAGAAACTACTTGCTGTCACAAGCTCCATCTCTCCAAATCCTTTGTGGTTTACTGTAGAGAAGAGAGTTGACTTTTATTCTCTTGGGTTGTCAGTGTCTGAGGTAGGCCAAAGCATATTGACAAAATAGAGAGAGAGAAAGAGAGAATGAGAGGGACTGAGACTAAACAAGGTGAATGATGAATGGAAGCAGAGCCTCTTCCTTGACCTTTTCTTTCTTGGACTTCAATGCAATTATTATGCTAAGATATACTCCTCTCACTAGCTGTATCATCTTGATTATTTAACATATTTTTGCTTTAGTTTTCATATCTGTAAAATGGTGATAACAATACTATCTACCTCATAGAAGAGAATCCTTACTAATACTAAGCAAGGATTCAATGGACTAATAATATCTAAAGCTTTTATAACAGTGCCTAACACATAGTTAGTGTTCAATTAATGTGAGTTATTCTTATTGTTGCTGCTACTTTTTCCAGTGACTTATTTCTTCTAGGAAATGCAAGACACAGATTATGAGAGCAGCATGAGCACTTAGACTTCATGTAGCCCTATCCTTTAAGGTTTCAGATGGGGAAACAGAGCCCCAGATAGGAGAAGGGATGCACCCAAATTAGCTCAGCTCAGTAGGGGAAAACCAGGAACAATCCCAAGGCCTTCTGATTCCCACTGCTGTGTTCCTTCCACAGAGATCCTGGTTACTTGTTTCTTGGTGGGAATAAAAGGAAATGGCAGCCTTCAAACAGCAGGCTCATCATTCTAGCCTTGATTCTTTTTTGTGGAATGAAGGTCTAGCTTCCTGATGAAAAATTTGCAGGGCTCAGTGAACAAGGGAATGAACAAAAAGACTTGGAAGGAGTAACAGAAATCCAGCCTCTTGTGGAGTTGGGGGTGGATGAGATAGATTGACCTTAAAGAACTGAGGCAGGCAAGAAGTCGAGAGTTCTGAGGTCTAGAGAAGGGAGATGCAGAGGGGGGAGGCTCTTAAGCACTCAAGTTTGGGAGACATTGGGTAGAAGGAACCTCCAGGGTATCTCAGGGTATATCCCAAGATGAATGTCCTGCAGAGAGGCTCAAGGGAGTGCCTCTGGGCTTTAGTCCCCACCACAGGATGTCAGTTCACCTTCCTGAACAGGCTAGGAAAACATTGCCTGGAAGGGCTATGACTCACTTCCCCCCAAAAAACAATGTGTCTTCATAGAGGCCCAGATAGCACTTCACTCCCTCCACAATCCTATCCCTTCTAGGAGTTCCAAGAGACACAGGGACCTGGAAAAACTGGGAAGACTTCACAGTCTGCCACTGACCCCATCCACTGTTCTTTTCTAGACCACTTACCCCACACCTGTGTTACCAAACTCAGGTCCAGCTTCATGCTATTCAAAAATTAACACTTGAGAGAGACAAATGTTAGTAGAAAGGAAAGTTGCTTCTAATCAGAATGCCAGCAATCTGGGGAGATGTTGGGCTCAGTGTTTGCAAAATCTAACTCTGAGGAGTCTACTCAGTAATGAAATTTTTAAAGGGAAAAGAGGAAGTAATCTCAGTTAAACATTGAGATAGGGGATCAGAATCATCACTTTCCCCCACTGCATGCAGGCTTGTCATGTAGGAATGTCGAGTTCTTGTGATTTTTCTTTAGATGATTTCTTGTTCACACAACTTGTTCATGATATTACTGAAGGGGAAGTTAATGAAGAGAGCTAGTCATCTGTTAATTACTTATTCTCCATTTCTACTTCTTTGATCTAAGAAAGAACCTAGGAAAGAAAATACATGTTAGGCAAGGTATTGTGTGATCAAAAATTTGAAAGTTGTGTTAGGGCTGGAGATGAGTAGAGCATGGTGGCTCCTGGTTTGAAGGTTAGTGACAAGAAAAAAAAAAAGGAGTCTTCTGTAGAGAGCTCTTTCTTGCAAAGAGTTCTTTCCTGCCAAAAGCTGCTTACACTTGTTTGCAGGTCCAGTGTCCTAGCCTCAGGGCTTACCCTCACACTCTTAGAAAGCCCTGGCCTTTCTAAGTAGCCGGCACATCCAGTTGAGAGTATTAGCTGTTTCTCCTTCTATAAGAGGGATGAATTTGAATAAGGGACCTTGAATGACTAAAAAGCCTCAGTCTTGGCAAAGTTCTGGCACATTGAGAAGTAGGTAAGGGAGATGTTTTAGAACGAATTGATACATGAGCTTTGGACTCAGACAACTATGGATTTGATTCCTGTAGCAACTTTGGCTGCATGAACCTGAGTGAATTACTTAAGATTTCTATGCCTCATTTATAAAGTGGGACGAATACCACCTAGCTCATAGTGATTAAGAGAGACTGTGTAGAAAACCCCTAAAACAGTACCAGGCAAATGGTAGTTGATTAAATAAGAGTCAGTGTAATGATGCAGTTAGGAGCAAGGATTGTGGTGCTAGACCTCTGGGGTTAGAATCCTGGCTCTGCCATTTACTACCTGGATGCCTGTGGGCAAGACACTGCCTATTTCCCCACAAAAAGGCTTCATCTTTCTGTGCTTTAATTTCCTCTTGTATGAAACAGAGAAGCACTGGACTCTAGATAACTGACAAAACAATAGGAAGGTTGGGAGAGAAGACAAACAGCAAGGTTGGGCAGTCTAAGGTAAGAGTTGGAGGATGAGGATGGGATGTGACCCAGCCAGGCAGGTCAAAGCAAGGTCTTTAATAGAATGAGACAGGCAAATCTGAGTGATATTTGGCCTAAATATCTCAGATAATGCCCTAATGAAAATTAGAAAAAGGCCCATATCATTTGCCAGGATGCAGCCCTACAAGGGCAAGATGTGGTAAGTGGAGCTCAGGCTCTATTTCAGCACCTTCTTTCTCACTTGACCAAGAGCCCTAGTTCAGTGCTCAATTTGCACAGCAATGCATTTTGGCCCTGAATCAAAGAGCAGAAGTGCTGCCGGTGACAAGTTTCCTGTACTGTCACAGAAAGAATTCAGAGATGGGACGTGGAGGTTAAGAAAGTAAAGTGAGGATTCATTAAGGGATAGACAGTACACTCTCAAGAGGGGAGCAGGCAGGCTCAGGTGAGCAGCTACACTGAGTTTCTTTGGCAAGTTGGTTACAAAGAGTGTAAAAATGGTTGGATGGAATAGTCATTGGGGAGGGAAGGGTTTGGAGTTGTATTCTCTGATTTTCATTCAAACTCCAGCTTCCCAAAGGAAGGAGGGATTTTTTTGTCCTTATTTAGTCTGGATCAGAAGCGTCATGGCATTTGTGCATGATGTGCATTCCTAACCCACAAGGCTAATTTTATTGAAATGAGGGCATAATGAGTAAGAGGTTACATTCAGACACTGGAGATTCCTGCCTTTTCTTACCTTTCTTTGTTAACCTCTGGACCACTTATCACCCTCAAAGTTGTAACCACTTAACAGCCCAGAGGTTCCTGCTTTTCTTTCTCTGCTCAAAGACCCCCTGTTATTTACATGATGTAAGATTTCCTGCATTCAGCCCATGACCCTCCTTTTTGCTCAATTCCTGCCACTTGGACTGTGTCCCCCTTTCTCTGCTAATATCTAGCTATCTGTCTGTTCTAACAGAAGAACAGACTCCAGGAGGTCACAAATATTCATGAAACTAAGGTATGTGTGGTAGCCAGCATCCAAGATAGCCCCAAATAATTATTGCCTCCTGGTGTTGATATGCTTCTGTAGTCCCCATCCTGAGTAGGGTTAGCTACTTGACAAATAGGATATTGTGGAAAGTGTGACTTCTAAGACTAGTTTATAAAAGACATTAAATTTTCCACTATGGCTATCTCTTGAATCACCTGCTCTGTGAAACCCAGGTTCTGTGTCATGAGGACACACAAGTTACCCTATAGAGAGGCCTACATGATGAAGAACTGTGATTTCCAATCAGCAACTAACACTTAATTTGCTAGTCATATGAGAAAACCATCTTGGAAGCAGATCCTCCAGCTCTACTCAAGCTTCAAGTGACTTCAGCCCTAGCCAATATCTTATCTGTAACCTCAGACTCTGAAACAGAACCACTGAGATAAATCACTCCTGGATTCCTGACCCACAGAAACTGTGTGAGATAAAAAAAATGTTTATCTCACTTATGCACCATTTTGTAATAAAGGAAAAGATTAAACAATACTACAGGTTTTCAAAAAGCCAAACGTACCTTGGAAACCCTAAAAGAGCAAGGCAAGTGACAGCTACAACAGTGATAAGTACTTCCATTCATGGACCAAATCCTCAGCCTGGATGAGTCATTAGAGAGCATGTACTCTGAGCTCCTTGGTTAATGGATAAGCAAACTGAAGCCCAAAGGCACACAGCCAGCTGATGGCCAAATGTTCCAGAGTCCCCATGTCTTTTTGCTAATCCACGTGACAATGGGCATCCATATATGTCTCAGCCTGCAAAGTTGGCAGGAGAAGGTAGTCAAATCAAAATCCCTTAAAGTATTCTGCTACAGTGCCTGGTGGAAAGGCAAACGTTAGATGAGGGCTGAATGTCTTTTCTTTCTTTCTCTCTCTCTGTCTGTCTTAATCCCACAAGCTAGTGTCTTTAATCCCTCAACATCAGTGAGATAATGATTCTCCTACTAGTTCCCCATACATTTATCTAAGTGATTATCTCCTTTTTCTGCCAAAGTTCCATTCCATGGCCTACAAAAAATGTCAGGCCCAGAGACAAAAGTAAAATTCTGTGAGTATATTCCATATGATCAAAACCAAAGTATACATTTCAAAGTTTTTATTCTTTAAGAAGAAAAATGGCATTCTCCAGGAACATCCATGTTGCTGCAAATGGCATTATGTTGTCGGTTTTTATGTCATTCTAAGTGAAGTAGGCCAGAAAGAGACAGAAAAATAATATATGAGATCGCTCATATGTGAAATCTAAACAAAACAAAACAAAACATAAATACAAAACAGAAACAGACTCATAGACATAGAATGCAAACTTGTGGTTGCCAAGGGGGCTTGGGGTGGGAGGAGACAGACTGGGGTTTCAAAATGTAGAGTAGATGAACAGGATTATACTGTATAACACAGGGAAATATATACAAGATCTTATGGTAGCTCACAGAGAAGAAAATGTGACAATGAATATATATATGTTTATGTATGACTGAAAAATTGTGCTCTACACTGGAATTTGACATAACATTTTAAAATGATTATAACTCAATAAAAATGTTTAAAAAAAGAAGAAAAATGAACAATCTATGAATACATGGAAATTAAACAATACTTTCCTGAATAAGTGTATAAAATAAGAAATGAAAGGTAAAATAAAAAAGTATCTTGATATAAATGAAAATTGAAACACAACATACCAAAGCTTACAGGATGCAGAAAAGCAGTTCTAAGAAAGAAGTTCATAGCAATAAACATTTACATTAAGAAGAAAGAAATTTCCCAAATAACAACCTAACTCTATGCCTTAAGAAACTAAAAACAAACAAAGAAACAAACTGAGCCCAAAGTTTCCAATAGAAAGGAAGTAATATAGAGCAGAAACAAATGAAACAAAGAACAGGAAAACAAAGAAGAGCCAAGATGGCAGAGTAGAGAGTCTAACAGCTCACTCTCTCCCACAAATACACCAAGAATTACATTTACAAACCCACTGAATCACACAGAACACCTACTGAACTCTGGCAGAACATCTCTCACTTTGAAATACAAGAGGACTCTCAACAATTCAGTAAGAAAAAATAAATCAGTGCAGGATCAGTCCTGTAGGGAGGGAGCAGCACAGGAAGAAAGGCACCCTCATGCTGGAACACCCCCTCTTCAGCTGAGAGGTCAGTGGGGACAGAAGTGGAGCTTCTGAGGTTTGGAGGAGAAAATGGGAACTGCATGGCAGACAGAACTGAGGAAAACTGACTCAGAGGGTCCCTGTGATCCTCAGCCCTTGTCGTGAGCCAGCAGAGATGAGCCTGGAATAGCTGCTGGAGATAAGTGAGGAACCCAGACAGAAGGCTGGGACTCACTGCACAGAGGCAGCCTCAGGGGACTGGAGGGCAGTGTGAGCTCTGGCTAGGGGTGTGTGTGGAACAGAACAACCTGGGATCCCCATTAAAAAGCACCACTGTTGATGTGTGGTGGGGAGGGGCACTGTGCAGACACATTATAGCTGCTTTCTCTGCTTGGATCCATTGTTGGTGTATTCTGATGAGAAGAGAGGTGGGACTTGGTCATAGCCAGCACTGCTGCAAAAAGGTGGGGCTGAAAGCTGAATACATACCCAGTGGCCCTGCAACTTCACAGGTGGGACTGAGATTTGTTTACAGCCCTAGGCAGAGAGGGCTGATTTTTTCTCTCTGGACTCTTTGTGGACCCACACCTTTGGGACTTACAGGCACGGAGTAGAGTGCTGACCCATGCTGGTGGAGGGAACAGTATGGGAATTTAAAACAAGCCAGTGTACAGTACCATATGTGGAGGCGGGGATGGGGTCTGTGCTGACTCTATGGTAGACCACAGATTCAGGTGTGTGACTGCACAATTGCTACAGCTGTTTCAGGAGCCTGACATTGGCAGACCTGCACTGATGGTTCCTGGGGCTCAGAACCTGGGGGACACCAGAGCAGCTGGCTGACATTCCTGCAGCTAAGGCAGGGACAAAGGCAATATCAACAAAGAGTGGTTTATAAGCCTGCGTAACAAGTGACAGACAACACCACCAAGGGCACTTCCCAGTGGATATCCCCTGCCTAATCTTCTCAGCTGAAGCACTCCAATTCTGTTTACTATAAACCACAGCTCAGAAATGGGTCTAGAAGAAATTCATAGAGCCAGAGAAATATAAGTAAATGAATAAGCAGAGGAACCAATCCTAATTAAAAGAACAAGAGAAATCCTCTGAAAGAATGATCAGTGAAATAGACCTCAATAATCTACTAGATCATGAC
Organism: Camelus ferus; assembly: GCF_009834535.1. Taxonomy (NCBI): domain Eukaryota; kingdom Metazoa; phylum Chordata; class Mammalia; order Artiodactyla; family Camelidae; genus Camelus; species Camelus ferus. The sequence goes on from NC_045732.1 coordinate 4,482,139, forward strand.
TTCAAAAAGGGAATGATCAATGCAATAAAGGACCTAAAAGAGACTATCAATAGAGGCAGAGAATATTTTTAAAAGGAAACTGAAACCATAAACAAGAGCCAATCAAAAGCAGAAAATTCAGAAAGGGCCAAGATGGCAGAGTAGAAGGACGCTCGTAGCTCACCCTCTCCCACAAATACACCAAAACTCATGTCCACGGACCCACCCAGCCAACCAGAGCACCTGCTGAACCGTGACAGAACATCGCCCTCTTCAAAAGACAATGATGCCAAGAATCTGGTAGGAGAAAGGGAAAAAAGAAAGAAGAAAAAGCAAAACAATGCAGGCCCAGTCCTGCAGGGAGGGAGTGGCAAAGGAGGAATGGCTCTTGTTCGGTGAATCTCCCCGTCTCCAACAGAGAGGCCAGTGGGATGGAGGGGGAGCTTTCAAGGCTTGGATCTGTATGGAGCACCCCTTGACTGACAGAACTAAGTGAAGTGAGCACAAAGGGTCCTTGCGACACCCAGCCTGAGATGTGAGCCAGCAGCTGGGGGACAAGACAGGCTGTCCGAGCCAGGTGGAGGAGTGGGGAGGCTGCACTGAGGCAGCCCCAGGGGACTGCAGGGTGCTGTGTGCCATGGCTGGGATGGGATACAGAGCAGAACAACCTGGGTACCCCATAAATTATGAAAAAATACAGCAAAGCAACACTGCTGGTGTGCCCTGGGGGAGGGGTGCAATAGGCTTTGTCACCTCAGACCTGCAGCACCATTACTGGCACTTCTCTGGAGAAGAGAGACAGGGCGCAGCCACAGCCACCATATCCTCCTGCACACAGCGCCAGGGCTGGGGTGGGGCTGAGACTTGAATCTGCACCTGGGAGCTCTGCAACCTCCTAGGCAGGACCGAGATTTGTTTACAGCTGGAGTCAGATAGGAGATTTCCGCCCTGGTACCTCAGAGAATTTGCACTGCCAAGACAAACAAGGAGCTGAGGTTTGGCATGGACCAGGGGCAGGGCTGTTCCGCGGTCTTCCCCGAGCCCACCTACAGAGTGCTAACCCGAGGTGGAGCGGGCAGCTGCACAGAGCAGCCGAATGACCGGGGCCGGGAGAGGGCGAGTGGCCACCTGCCTTCCTGGCAGGAATGCAGCACATTACCACGGTGCTGGGAAGGGGCATGATCCACCTGCCTACCTCGCCTGAGCACAGCATCTGACTGCCGCATCAGAAGGGAAAGAGATCTGACCACCAACCGCGAAGGAGAGCAGCACCTGACCCAGTGTTCATAGGGGTTGTGAGCTGCTTGTTTACAGGCACTGGGAGCAGCACAGATGAGGGCACAAATGGAGGGCCTCTGGAAACAGCAAGCTGAGCTCGCAAAACATGGCAAAGACAGAAAGACCTCTCAATAAAATCATTAAGAGCACACAGTCTCCAGGAGAACATATCCCTTTTTAAATCTTTCTTATATCTGTTCTATTTTGTATTAACTTTTTCATTTTTACTTTTTAAACAACTATATATGTCTAAAGTTTTAATCCCTTTCAAATGTTTCTTTTAAAATATTTTTATTATTATTATTTTAAAAAATCCACCTCATTTCATTTTTAATTCTCTTGGTTTTGATCTCATGTTACTGATTATACACAGGTTTCAAATATTGTTTTTTTTAATTTTTTCTCCTTTTTTAAGGGTTTTTAAAGGACCTTTCAACTCGATTGCTATTGTTTCAACTTGCTCTTCTATTATTCATTATACACTGTTTTCAAATATTTTCCCCCTTTCTTTTAAAATTTTCTCTTGTTTTATCTATTTTAAAATCTGTTCTATTTTCTATTACCTTTTAAAATTTTAGTTTTTAGACACTTATATATGTCTCCAATTTTAGTCCCTTTAAAATTTTTCTTCTAAGATATTTTCATTCTTATTATTTTAAAAAAACACCATATTTCATTTTTAGTTCAATGATTTTAATATCCTGTTATTGATTATACACAGGTTTAAAATATTGTTTTCTGATTTGTTTCTCCCTTTTTTAAGGTTTTTAAAAGAAGTCTCAACTCAATTGTTATTCTGTTTCAACTTTTTATTCTTTGATTGATTATGCACTGTTTTCAAACTTTTTTGTCCATTCTTTTAAAATTCTCTCTCCTTTTTTAAGTTTTATTCCTACATAGGCATTAGATAGATAAATAAACTCCTTAAGGACCAAAATAGATAACTGATACTCTATAAGCCACAGTGCCAGAGAGATATGAGCAGGATGAAGAAGCAGAGGAACCACTCCCAATTAAAAAAGCAAGAGAAATTCCCTTAAATGATCAATGAAATAGACATTGATGGGTGACTAGAACAAGATTTCAAAAAAAAGAGTGATAAAAATACTGAAGGAACTAAAAGAGACAGTGTTCAGAGATTATAAAATATGTCAAAAATGAAATTGAAGCTATAAAGAAGAGCCAAGAAAAACTGGAAAACTCATTTGCTGAGATGAGAGCCGATCTAAAGTCTGTACAAAGCAGATTAGATAATGCAGAGGAAAGAATAAGTGACCTAGAAGACAGGATAACAGAAAGCACACAATCAGAATATCTGAGAGAAAAACAAATAAAAAACAGTTAAAACAATATAAGGGACCTATGGGATAATTTAAAGTGTGAAAATCTACCCATGATAGGGGTTCCAGAAGGGAAAGAAAGAACAAAGGGGATTGAAAAAGTATTTGAAGAAATCATGACTGAAAACTTCCCAAACCTAAACAAGGAATCAGATATCCAAGTACAGGAAGCTCAGGGGCCCAAACAGGAAGAACCCAAACAGACCAACACCAAGACATATCATAATCAAGATGGCCACAGTCAAGGATAAAGAAATGATGCTGAAGGCAGAAAGAGAAAAACAAAGAGTGAGTTACAAGGGAACCCCCATAAGGCTCTCAGCTGATTTCTCTACACAAACACTACAGGCCAGAAAGGAGTGGCAAGATATACTCAAAGTCCTGAATGAAAAATAGATGCAGCCTAAGATACTTTATCCCACAAGGCTATCATTTAGGATACAAAAAGAGATAAATAATTTCACAGACAAGCAAAAACTACAAGAGTTTAGCAACACTTAAACCCATGCTAAAAGAAATATTGAAAGGTCTACTCTAAATAGAAAAGCAGCAGGATGCTACAGAAACTTGAAAACTATTAATGGAAAGGTGATAACTACCATAAACTACAAATAGAATAAACATAAAATTGTAAAAGAAGTCTTCTGAAGCATTAAGAGTGGGAGAGGGAAGCAAGAAAATAGAGTTTCTTTTGTTCTTTTTAAAATTTTTTGTTCCTGATAGGAAGGGTTGAGCTTATATTATTATCTATTTAATACAAACAGTTAGAGTAATGGGTTAATATACATAAGGAAAGGGGAACCACAGGGCAAAAGTTTACAAATGAATCACAAAAACTAAAAAAAAACTCAAGATAATGCAAAGGAAAGTTATCAAACAACGAAAAGAAGAAAAAGTAACTAAGAGGAAAAACCAAATCAATGACAAAAATAAGTTCAAAATGGCAATAAACACATGTCTATCATTAAATAATGTAAATGTTAATGGACTAAATGCTCCAATCAAAAGACATAGAGTGGCACACTGGAAGATAAAGCAAGAACCATCAATATGATGCATACAAAAGACCCACTTTAGGGAGAAGGACACATAGATTGAGAGTGAAAGGATGGAAAAGGATATTCCATGCAAATGGAAAAGCCAAAAAAGCGAGTGTAGCAGTACTCGTTTCAGACAAAATGAACTTAAAAACAAAGGCCATAAAGAAAGATAAATAACATTTTATAATGATTAAAGTAGTAATACAAGATGAGGATTTACACTCATAAATATATATGTATCCAATATAGGAGCACCTAAGTACATAAAACAATTACTAACAGAGATAAAGGGGGAAATTGATGAGAATACAATAATTGTCGGAGATTTTAATACCACACTAACAACATTGGACAGATCTTCCAGACAGAAAATAAATAAGGCAACAGAGAAATTAAATGATACAATAGAAAAATTGGATTTGGTGGATATTATCAGAGCATTACACCCCCCAAAAATAGGATATACATTCTTTTAGTGCACATGGAACATTTTCTAGGATTGATCATGTACTTGGGCACTAAAGAAGCCTCAACAATTTTAAGAAGATAGAAATTATCTCAAGCATCTTTCCTGATCACAAAGACATGAAACTAGAAATCAACTACAGAGAAACAAAGGAGAAAAAAAGGAAAGCATGGAGATTAAACAACATGCTATTTAAAAAACCAATGGATAAATTATGAACTCAATGTTGAAATTAAAAAATACCTTGAGACAAATGAAAATGAAAACACAATTACTCTAAATTTATGGACACAGCAAAGGCAGTGCTAAGAGAGAAGTTTATAGCGACAAAGGCCTTCCTCAAAATACAATGACTATCTCAAATAAACAATCTAACCCACTGGCTAAAATAATTAGAAAAAGAAGGGCAAAAAAACCCCAAAACCCAGCAAAAGGAAGGAAATAATAAATATTAGGGAGGAAATAATTAAAATAGAGATTAATAAAAATAGAAAAAAATCAATCAAACCAAAAGATGTTTTTTAGAAAAAGTAAATAAAATCAACAAAACTGTGGCAAAACTCACAAAGATGAAAAAAGATAGTGCACAAGTAAGCAAAATAAGAAAGGAAAATGGAGAAATTACAACGAATAAGATAGAAATACAGAATATCATACGAGAATATTATCAAAAACTCCCTGGAAGCAAACTGGATAACCTAGAGGAGATGGACAAGATTCTGGAAACATAAAGTCCACCAAGACTGAATGAAGAAACTGACTACATGAACAAATCAATCACTTGAAATGAAATTGAATTAGTAATAGAAAACCTCCCTACAAATAAAAGTCCAGGACCGGATGGCTTCACTGGGGAAATCTATCAAATATAAAAAGAAGAACTCATACCAGTCCTTCTCAAACTCTTCCAGAAGACTGAAAAGGAGGGAATACTCCCAAACTCATTCTATGAAGCCACCATCACCTTGATACCAAAACCAGGGAAAGACACCACCAGAAAAGAGAATTGCACACCAATATCACTGATGAACTTAGATGCAAAAATCCTTACCAAAATATTAGCAAATGGAATCTAAAATAACAGACAAAAGATTATAAATCATGATCAAGTTGGGTTCATCCCAGGGACACAAGGGTGGTTAAACATATGCAAATCAATCAACATAATACATCATATCAACAAGAGAAAGGACAAAAACCACATGATCATCTCAATAGAGGCAGAAAAAACATTTGATAAAATTCAACACCCATTTATGATAAAAACTCTCACCAAAGTGGGTATAGAGGGAACATATCTGAACATTATAAAAGTTATATAGGACAAACCTACAGCCAGCATAGTACTCAATGGTGAAAAACTCAAAAGTTTCCCACTAAAATCTGGGAAAAGACAAGGCTACCCATTATCACCACTTGTATACAACATAGTCTTGGTTGATCTAGCCACAGCAATCAGGTAAGAGAGAGAAATAAAAGGGATCCAAATTGGAAAAGAGGAGGTAAAAGTATCACTATATGCTGATGACATGATACTATACATAGAAAACCCAAAAAGATCGACACAAAAACTACTAGAGTGGATGAAAGAATTCAGCAAGGTAGAAGTTTACAAGATTAACATTCAAAAATCAGTTGTGTTTCTTTACACTAATGATGAATCAACAGGAATAGAAAGTAAAGAAACAATCCCCTTTAAAATAGCACCAAAAGTAATAAAATACCTGGGAATAAATCTAACCAAGGAGGAGAAAAAATTATACATGGAAAACTATAAAACACTGATTAAGGAAATTAAAAAAGACTTAAAAAATGGAAAGATATCCCATGCTCCTATATTGGAAGAATCATTATTATCAAAATGGTCATACTACCCAAGGCAATCTACAGATTAAATACAATCCCTATCAAATTACCCAGGACATAGTTCACAGAACTAGAACAAATCATAATAAATTTTATATGGAACCATCAAATACCTAGAATTGCCAAAACATTACTGAAGAAAAAGAAAGAGGCTAGAGGAATAACTCTCCCAGACTTCAGACAATACTATAGAGCTACAGTAATCAAAACAGCATGATATTGGTACAAAAAGAGTCATATGGACCAATGGAAAAGAATAGAGAGCCCAGAAATGAACCCACAAACTTTTGGTCAGCTAATCTTTGACAAAGGAGGCAAGAATATACAATAGAATAAAGACAGTCTCTTCAGCAAATGGTGTTGGGAATACTGGACAGCATGAAAAGCAATGAAGTTAGAACACTCCCTTACACCATAAACAAAAATAAACTTAAATTGATCAAAGCATTAAACATAACACAAGATACAATAAACCTCCTAGAAGAAAATTTAGGGAAAGCATTATCTGACATACATCTCAAAAATGTTCTCCTAGATCAGTCTACTCAAGCAATGGAAATAAAAGTAAGAATAAACAAATGGGACCTAATGAAACTTACAAGCTTCTGCACAGCAAAGGAAACCATAAATAAAACAAAACGACAACCTACAGAATGGGAGAAAAATTTTGCAAATGAAACCAACAAAGGCTTGATCTCCAGAATATATAAGCAGCTCATATGACTTAATAAGAAAAAAAAAAAAAACAATCCAAAATTGGGCAGAAGACCTAAACAAGCAATTCTCCAAGGAAGAAATGCAAATGATCAATAGGCACATGAAAAAATGCTCAATATCACTAATTATCAGAGAAATGCAAATCAAAACTACAATGAGGTATCACCTCACACCAGCCAGAATGGCCATCATTCAAAAGTCCACAAATGACAAATGCTGGAGAGGCTGTGGAGAAAAGGGAACCCTCTTACACTGCTGGCGGGAACGCAGTTTGGTGCAGCCACAGTGGAAAACTTTATGATGATTCCTCAAAAGACTAGGAATAAACTTACTATATGACCCAGGAATCCTGCTCCTGGGCATATATCTAGAAGGAACACTACTCCAAAATGACAACTGCATCCCAATGTTCATAGAAACACTATTTACAATAGCCAAGACATTGATGCAGCCTAAATGTCCATCGACAGATGACTGGATAAAGAAGGGTGGTATATTTATACAATGGCATATTATTCATCCATAAAAAATGATAACATAATGCCATTTGTAGCAACATGGATGTTCCTGGAGAATGAAGTAAAGCCAGAAAGAGACAGAAAAATACCATATGAGATCGCTCATATGTACAATCTTAAAAAAAATAAATAAATAAATACAAAACAGAAAGTGACTCATAGTCATAGAATACATACTTGGGGTTGCCAAGGGGATGGGGGTGGGAAGGGACAGACTGGGACTTCAAAATGTAGGATTGATAAACAAGATTTTACTGTATACCACAGGGAAATATATACAGCAAAAAATTGTGATAATGAATATATATATTTTCATGTATAACTGTAAAATTGTGTACACTGGAATTTGACACCACATTGTAAAATGACTATAGCTCAATAAAAAATATTAAAAACAGAAAATTCAGTTGCTTCGATAAGGGCTGAACTACAGGCAGTCAAAGTTAGACTAGATAATGCAGAGTAATGAATTAGTGACTTAAAAGACAGGATTACAGAAGTCACCCAATCATAACAGCAAAAAGAGAAGCAAATACAACCTATGAAAGCAATATAAGGAACATATGGGATAATATAAAGCATGCCAACCTATTCATAATAGATGTTCCAGAAGAAGAAGAAAGAGAAAAGGGGATTGAAAATGTACTTGAAGAACACATGATTGAAAATTTTCCAAACCTAAAGAATGTATCAGATATCCAAGTACAGGAGGCACAGAGGGTCTCAAACAGACATACACTAAGATATATTATAATTATGATGGCCAAAGTTAAAGATAAATAAAGGATTCTAAAGGCAGCAAGAAGAAAAAAAAAAGTCAATTACGAGAGAACCCCCATAAGGTTTTCAGCTAATTTCTCTACACAAACATTACTGGCCAGAAGGGAGTGGCAAGATATATTCAAAGCCCTGTATACGAAAAATCTACAACCTAGGATACTCTATCAAGCAAGACTATCCTTTAGAATAGAAGGAGAGATCAATAATTTCACAGACAAGCAAAAACTAAAAGAAATCAACAATACTAAACCTATACTAAAAAAAAAAAATTACTGAAAGTTCTATTTTAAATAGAAAAGAAAGCAGAAGGTATAGAAATGAGAAAACCATAATTGCAAATGTGATAAGTACACTAAATTACAAAAGAATAAACATGAAGATATTAAATAAATAAATAAATAAATAAATAAATAAATAAATAAATAAATAGATAGATAGATAGATAGATAGATAGAATAACAAAATCATAAAGAGTAGGAGAGGGTAGCAAGAAAATATAGATTTTTTTCTCTCTCTTCGTTTTTCTTTTTCTTTTTCTTTCTTTTTTTCTTCATTATTTTTAGGATGTTTGAGCCCACATGAATATCAGTCTAAAGCAATCAGATATAGTAAGGGGTTAACATGCTTGAAAAATACAGTAACTACAAAACAAAAGCATACAATAGAGTCACAAAAACCAAAAAGAAACCAAGTTAATACCAAAGAAAATTATAAAACCACAGGAAGAAAAACAAAAAGGAAAAGAAAGGAACAAAGACGAAATACCAAATCAACTGGAAAACAAATTTCAAAATGGCAATAAACACACATCTAGCAATAATTAGATTTTTTTTTGAGGAAGGCCTGTATAGCTATGAACTTTCATCTTAGAACTGGTTTTGCTACATCCCATAGATTTTGCATGGTTGTGTTTTCATTGTTTTTGTCTGAAGGTATGTTTTTCTTCTTCATTGATTTCATCATTTACCCACCGGTTTTTCAGTAGCAAGTTGTTTAGTCTTCATGCTATCATTTTTTTTTCTCATTTGTTTTTCTGTGATTGATTTTTATTTCATACCGTGGAGGTCACAGAAGATGATTGGAATAGTTTCTATCCTCTTAAATTTGTTGAGGTTTCTTTTGTGCCGAAGTCTGTGTTTTAACCTACAAGATGTTCCATGAACACTTGGAAAGAATGTATATTCTGGTTTGGGGGGATGTAATGTCCTAAAAATTTCAACCACTTCCAACTTTTCTATTGTGTTGTTTAGTATCTCTGCTGCCTTATTTATTTTCTGTCTGGAAGTCCTGTCCAATGATGTTAGTGGAGAATTAAAGTCATCTACTATTATTGCACTATCATTAATTTCTCCTTTTATGTCTGTTAGTATTTGTTTTACGGATTTAGTTCCTCCTATATTGGGTGCATATATGATAATGAGTATAATATCTTCATCTTGGATTGCTCCTTTGATCAGTATATAGTGTCCAGAAAGCCTTTCTGCTAAAATCTGGAACAAGACAAGGATGTTCACTCTCGCCATTTCTATTCAATATAGTATTGTAATTCCTAGCCATATCAACTGGACAAGAAAAATAAATAAAAGGGATCCAAATTGGGAGAGAAGAAGTAAAATTGTCATTATATACAGACAGCATGATACTATATATAGAAAACCCTAAAGGCACCACACAAATACTACTAGGGCTAATAAGATAAATTGGCAAGGTAGCAGGATACAAGATTAACATACAGAATTTAGTGCCATTTCTTTACACTAAAAATGAAATATCAGAAAACGAAAGTAAAGAGATATCCCTTTTAAAATTGCATCCAGAAAACCTGAATCCACGCCCAGGGGACCCACAACTTCATGGGGGTGGGGTCTGAGATTTATTTACAGTCCCAAATGGAGGAGGTGGATTTGCTCTACTGGTGCCTTTGTGGACCTGCATCTCTAAGACAAACAAGCAAGGAGTGGAGTACTGGCACACAGAGGAGGTGGATGCAACATTTTCATTGGACCTGCAGTCCATATGCAGACACAGTGCTGGGGAAGGTGCTGAACCATTAGCACACCACAGATCCAGATGTGTGACTGCATGATGGCTACAGCAAGCCCCAGTACATGATGTTTGAGGATCTGCACTGGTGGCTCTGCAGGTGCAGGCAAAACCCTCTAAGATGAATGAGCAATAAGCAGAGTTCTGGTGCATAGTGGTGGCAGGTGCAGGTACAGCATTTTCAATGGACCTGCATACAGTATGCAGACATGGAACTGGGGTCTGCAGTGGTGCTGTGGCACACCACAGATTCAAGTATGTGATCGCATGATAACTATGGTGGGTCCTAGTGCCTGATATCAGCAGATCTTCACTGGTGGCTCTGCTGGTGCAGAACCTGGGGGACATCAGGGCAGGGAGCTGACATTACTGCACCTAAAGCAAGGACAAGGACAGCATCAATAAAGATTATCTGAAGCACTCCAACCCCACCTACCACATACCACAGCTTTGAAACAGATCTGGAAGCCTCTATTCCAACAGAAGGAGAGCAGACCTGGCCACTGTCAGGGCTGTGACAGCAACAGAACAAAAAGGAGCTACCACTGAACAACCAGGAAAGGCTCTGATCACACAAAACTTACCATATCCCCAATCAAAGGGATAACAGACAACACACATGGAAGAAAAATGTGGCAATCATCCATATTAAAAACAGACCTTGTGACAAAATTATTAGAGGTGCACAGTCTACACAGGAATACTTCCACTTGAAAAAAGAAGCCTTTCAGGACCACAGTAGGTAACTGACTTTCCTTAATCCATTGAGGGAGATACAAGTACAATGAAGAAGCAGAGGGAAAACTCTCTATTAGAAGAACAAGAGAAGTCCCTGAAAGAACAATCAATGAAATAGACTGCAATAGTTTCCTAGATCATGACTTCAAAAAAGGAGTGATGAAAACACTAAAGAAAATAAAAGAGAATATGAATAAAAATGCAGAATACTATAAAAAGTAAATGGAAACTTTAAAGAGGAACCAATTAAAAACAGAAAACTCAGTGACTGAGACAAGAGCAGAGCTGATGGCAGTCAAAAGCAGATTAGATAATACAGAGAAAGGAATAAGTGCCTTAGAAGATCAGATAACAGAAATTATCCAATCAGAACATTAGATAGAAAAGCAAGTGAAAATCAATGAAAGCAATATCAAGGACCAATGGGATTATATAAAGCATGTCAATCTATGCGTAATCAGGGTCCCAGAAGGAGAAGAAAAAAGGGGATTGGAAGGGTATTTGAAGAAATCATGATTGAAAACTTCCCAAACCTAAAGAAGGAATCAAATATCCAAGTACAGGAAGAACAGAAGGTCCCAAACAAGAATCCAAATAGACCTACACAAAGAAATATTAAAATTAAGATGACCAAAGTTGAAGAATAAAAAATGATTCTAAAGGCAACAAGAGAAAAAATAGTTACAAGGGAATCCCTTGTATGGCTTTCTGCTGATTTCTCAGCACTAACATTTCAATCCAGAAGGGATTGGTAAGATATATTCAAAGTCCTGAATTAGAAACAGCTGCAACCTAGGATACTCTATTCAGCAAGATTATTCTTCAGAATAGAAGGACAGATAAAGACTTTCACAAACAAGCAAAAACTAAAATAATTTAATAACTCTAAACCTATGCTAAAAGAAATATTGAAAGATCTACTCTAAATAGAAAAGAAGCAGGAAGCTATAAAAAGGAAAAAAAACATAATTGGATATTCAATAACTACAATGAGTTGAAACAGAATAAACATGGAGATGTAAAAGAGGGCATCAAAAGCATTAAAGGTGGGAGAGAAGTGCATAAAATATAGATTTTTTTTTCTTTTTTAGGATGTTTGAGCTTATATGACTATCAGTTTGAAGAAAACAGATATAGTAATGGGTTAATATACTTGAAAAACAGGGTAACCACAAATCAAAGGCATACAATAGAATCACAAAAACCAAAAAGAAACCAAGCTAATGCAAAATAAAATTATCAAACCACAAAAAGAAAAATTAAATAAGGAACAAAGCAGAAATACAAAATTAATTAAAAAACTAGATTCAAAATGGAAATAAACACATATCTATCAATAATTACTATAAATGTCAATGGACTAAATGCTCCACTTGAAAGACATAGAGTGGCAGATTGGAAACAAAATAAGAGTCTACAATATGCTGACTACAAGAGACCCACTTTATGGTGAAAGACACACATAGACTGAAAGTGAGAGGAGGGAAAAAGATATTTCTTTCAAATGGAAATGACAATAAAGAGGGAATACCAACACTGATATCAGACAAAATAGACTTAAAACAAAGGTGATAAAGAAAAATAAAGGATACTATATAATGATTAAAGGAGCAATACAAGATGAGGACATTATGGTTATTAACATATGCACTCAATATAGGAGCACCTAAATACATAAAGCAAATACTAACAGACATAAAGGAAGAAATTGATGAGAACACAATAATAGTAGGAGATTTTAACAACCCATTAACATTGACAGATCTTCCAGATGGAAAATCAATAAGACAATGTTGATATTAAATGACACAATATAACAGTTGTACTTGGTTATATTTAGGATATTACATCCTCAAAAAAGAGAATATGCATTTTTTTCAACTGTGCATGGAACATTCTCTAGCAAAACAGAGGACTCAAAACTTTCAGACAATAGGAATTATTTCAAGCATCTTTTCTGACCACAATGCCATTAAACTAGAAATCAAACACAGAAAAACAAACGAGAAAAAAGAAAACAATTTCATGAGGACTAAACAATATGGCTAAAAAATCAATGAATGGGTCAAAGATAAAATAAAAGAAGAAATTAAAAATTATTTTGAGACAAATGACAATGAAAACACAGCCACATAAAATCTAAGGGATGGAGAAAAAGCAGTCCTAAGAGAGAATTCCATAGTGATACAGGCTTTCCTTAAAAACAAGAACAATCTCAAATAAACAAATTAACCTATCACCTAATAGAATTAGGAAAAGAAGAGCAAACAAAACCTAAAGTCAGCAGAAGGAAGGAAATAATAAAGATCAGAGAGGAACAAATAAAATAGAGATTAAGAAACAATAGAAAAATCAACCAAACCAAGAGCTGTTTTTTTGAGAGTGTAAGCAAAACTGACAAACCTCTAGCCAGGCTCTACAAGAAGGAAAGAGACAGGATACATACAAAAAAAGAAAGGAAAATGGAGAAATTACAACCAATATTACAGAAATACAAAAAAAAAAACTATGGACAAATATATGAAAAAAATTGGACCACCTAGAAGAAATAGACAAGTTTCTGGAAACATACAATCCACCAAGGCTGACTAAAGAAGAAATAGACCACTCAAACAGATTGATCACTAGAAATGAAATAGAATCAGCAATTAAAAAGAAAAAACCTCCCAAGAAATAAAAGTCCAGGACCAATAAGTTTCACTGGTGAATTCTACCAAATATACAAAGAAAAACTTATACTAATCCTTCTCAACCTCTTCCAAAAAATTGAAGTAGAGGCATTACCCCCAAACTCATTCTATGAAGCCACCATCACCCTGATATCAAAACCAGACAAAGACACTACCAAAAAAGAAAATTACAGGCCAATATCATTGTTGAACATAGATGCAGAAATCCTCAGCAAAATACTAAGAAATAGAATCCAATAACACATAAAAAGATTATACACCATAATTATGTAGGATTAATACCAGAGACACAAGGAAGTTTCAGCAAGCACAAACCAATCAATGTGATACACCACATCAACAAAAGAAAGGGCACAAATCACATAATCATCTCAATAAATGCAGAAAAAGAATTTGATAATTTTCAGCACCCATTCATGATAAAAAATCCTACCAAAGTTGGTATAGAGCAAATATATCTCAACATAATTAAAGCTATTTATGACAAATCTACAGCCAGCATAATAATCAATGGTGAAAAATTGAAAGCCTTTGCAATAAAATCTGGAATGAGACAGGATGCCCACCATCACCACTTCTATTCAACATAGTCTTGGAAGTCCTATCCACAGCAATCAGGCAGGAAAAATAAATAAAACAAATTCAAATTGGAAGAGAGAGGTAAAACTGTCAGCATATGCAGATGACAAAATGCTATATATAGAAAACGCTAAAAGCTCCACATAAAAACTACTAGAGCTGATAAAAGTATTTGGCAAAGTAACAGGATACAATATTAACATATAGAAATCAGTTGCACTTCTTCTCACTAACAATGAAATATAAGAAAAAAGAGAGTAAAGAAAAAATCTCTTTTAAAATTGCATCTAAAACAATAAAATACTTAGGAATAAATCTGACCAAAGAAGTAAAAGTCTTATACATGGAGAATTATAAAACATTGATTAAGAAAATTAAAGAAGACTTAAAGAAATGGAAAGATATCCCAGGCTCTTGGATTGGAAGAATCAATATTGTCAAAATGGCCATACTTCCCAAGGCAATCTACAGATTTAATGCATTCCCTATCAAGTTACTTAGGATATTTTTCACAGAACTAGAACAAATCATAATAAAATTTATATGGAATCAAAAAAGACCCAGAGTTGACCAAGCAATACTGAAGAAAAGGAAGAAAGCTGGAGGAATAACCCTCTCAGACTTCAGTCAATACTACAGAGCTACAGTAATCAAAACAGCATGGTATTGGTACAGAAACAGACATACGGACCAATGGAAAAGAATAGAGAGCCCAGAAATGAACCCAGAAACTTTTGGTCAATTAATCTTTGACAAAGGAGGCAAGAACATACAATGGAATAAAGACACTCTCTTCAGCAAATGGTATTGGGAAAACTGGACAGCTGCATATAAATCAATGAAGTTAAAACAATCCCTCACACCATACACAAAAATAAACTCAAAATGGCTTAAAGACTTAAACATAAGACAGGGAACAATAAATCTCCTAGAAGAAAACAGAGGCAAAGCATTCTTTGACATAAATCTTAGCAATGTTCTCCTAAGGCAGTCTACCCAGGCAATAGAAATAAAAGCAAAAATAAACAAATGGAACCTAATTAAACTTACAAGCTTTTGCACAGCAAAAGAAACCATAAGCAAAACAAAATGACAATCTACATAATGGGAGAAAATGCAAAAGATGAGACTGACAAGGGCTTAATTTCCAGTATATATAAACAGCTCATACAACTTAATAACAAAGAAAGCAAACAACCTAATCCAAAAATGGGCAGAAGATGTAAACAAGCAATTCTTAAATGAGCACATACAAATGGACAATAGGCAAGTGAAAAAATGCTCAATATCACTCATTATCAGAGAAATGCAAATCAAAACTACAATGAGGTATCACCTCTCACCAATCAGAATGACTATCATTCACAAGTCCACAAATGATAAAAGTTAAAGAGATTGTGGAGAAAAGAAGATCCATCTACACTGCTGGTGGGAATGCAGTTTGGTGCAGCCACTCTGGACAACAGTATGGAGGTTCCTCAAAAAATTAAAAATAGACTTACCATATGATCCACCAATCCCACTTTTTGGCATATATCTGGAGGGAAATCTAATTTGAAAATATTAATGCACTCCAATGTTCATAGCATCAGTATATACTGTAGCCAAGACATGGAAGCAGCCTAAATGTCCATCAACAGATGACTGGATAAAGAAGTTGTGTTATATTTATACAATGGAATACTACTCAATGATTTAAAAAAAATAAAATAATGCCATTTGCAGCAACATGGATGAACCTGGAGGTCATCATTTTAAGTGAAATAAGTCAGAAACAGAAAAATTCCAAATGATATCACTCATATGTGGAATCTAAAAGTAGAAAAAAAAAAAGAGAAAAGACACTAGTGAACCCATCTACAAAACAGAAACAGACTCACAGACATAGTAAACAATCTTATGGTTACTGGGGGGAAATGAGTGGGAAGGGATAAATTTGGGAGTTTGAGATTTGACAATGATCACAACTATATATAAAAATAGATTAAAACCAAATGTATTCTGTATAGCACAGGGAACTACATTCAATATCTTGTAGTAATCTTTAAAGAAAAAGAATATGAAAATAAATATATATATATGTATGTATACATATATATGTGTATGTATATATATATACACATATATATATAAAAATGCTGTACACCAGAAATTGAGATATTGTATCTGACTATATCAATTTTTTAAAAGATAGATAGATAGATAGATAGATAGATAGATAGATAGATAGATAGATAGATAGATAAAATGGCACGAAACAGGAAGAAACTTATAGACATAGAAAACAAACTTACAGTTACCAGAACGGAGAGAGTGATATATTAGGAGTTTGGGGTTGACTGATACAAACTACTCTGTACAGAATAGATAAATAACAAGGCCCTACTCTACAGCACAAAGAACTATATTCAGTGGCTTTAGTAACCTGTGATGAAAATGAATATATATATATATATATATCACTATACTGTATAGCAGAAACTAATACAAAATTATAAATCCCCCCAAAAAATTAAAGAAAGAAAAAATATAGACAGAGTGTGAGCCATCTCAGAATGTAAGAGAGGCAGCCCCAAAGCATGGGGTCATCTAGGAAAGTGAGAGCAGCCCTGAAGTGTAAGGGTGGTTAGTTTTTATAGACTGGGTAATTTCATATGCTAATAAGTGGGAGGATTATTCCAACTGCTTTGGGGAGGGGCAGGAATTTCCAGGAATTCAGCCCCTGTCCATTTCTTGGCCTTTTACAGTCAGCCTGGGAACTCTCATGGCACCATGGGTGTGTCATTTAGCATGCTCATGTATTACAATGAGCCTATATTGAGTCTCAATATCTACTGGAAGTCAAATCTTCCACCATCTTGGGCTAAGTAGGTTATAACCAGTTTATGTCCTATCCTCAATTGCTGTGTCATTCTTTTGTTGGTTGTGTCCTGCCCTCTTCCTTCTTGTCTAATTTTTGTTAAACCAAAGCATTCAAACTGGCTTTTATTTATTAAAGAATCTCAGGTCATGTGAAGTTGAAAAATATTTGGGTTAGCTTCTATATATCTAAGAGCATACCTGAGATATATATATACACACACACACACACACACACACACTTAATTTTTCTTTAAGTCAATTAAATGGAGCTCTTTACAATTTAATATTGGCAATACCACCTGAAGGTAGAAAGATATATACTTAAAACACACATAATGATATACATAATATACAAGCAGACACAGAGGTCTTATAGGTTTCGCTTTTTAAAAAATTTAGCCATGTCTTAGGTAGAAAATTCAAAGGAGTAGTAGGATCCAAATTGTGTTTCTGGCAGATGGAATAAATTAAGGTTACTTGGTCAGAAGGCCAAAGTCTTTACCAAAAAATTCTTATTTGCATGTAAGCCATTTTGTTTTTAGAAGCTTCTGCATACTAATAAAATAATGCATTCCATTTTCTGAGAGATTTGGGATCCTCTTTTTTAAGGGTATCTGTTAAGGTGGACTTATTAAAAACAAAGTTTCCCCAGAATGGTTATCAAAATTCTAAATTATCCAAAAGTTCATTCATTTTTGCAGAAAGACACAAAATCCTGATCTAAGGACCAGGTTGAATCTATCTTGCCTTTGGATTCCCTAAAACATCTTAAGTATGACGGGTCCTGTTTTCCAATAGCTGTTCTAAAACACCAGGAATCACGTTTTCCCTCCTTTTGAACATAAAGGGTGACTTAACAGGAATCTTCATAAAAACAGATCCCATATAAAGCCAGAGAGCTCAAATCAAAAAGAGTAGAGTTAGGCTCCTTGAAAGACTTATCCTCAAGATCCTGGGTTGATGAGAAAGCAAGTGGGCTCAATGAACTCTGTCACTACCATCACTTGTTTGTTCACCAGCCTCAGAGGTTTTTTTTTGGGGGGAGTCCTTCTTTGAATCTCACTTCTAATCACCAAGTTATGCCAACCTCAGAAATTAGTCAGTTATTTTGTCAGCAAACTGGCTTTATTCAGAAATAACAGATAATTGCAACTCAGGACAGGTAAGATATGGTGTATATTAAGGAAGCCTGAAGAGCCAAGGGAAGGTAAGATTTTGTTAGGTTTTAGGGGGAAATTGGGGAGGGTGGTTTTGAATAAAAATTCATTAGAGAAGAACAAGAGTTTGAGGTTGTGGCAGTTTCTTATGGGCTGCAAGTAGTGCTTAGCACATTGTTGCTGGGGCAGGGAGATAGCTTCCTTTTTTAAAAGTAAGAAATGAGTTTTCAATGTGAAATATGTAATCCTTTGTACAAGAAGAAAAGTAACATTCTTATCATGGGTAAGAAGTTAAGACTGAAAGAATTTTATACAAAGAATTCTATACAAACAGACCTTGTTAAAATAATTATTATCTTCCTCCCTCCTGCTAGGTATGTAGGTTGCAGCAAGTGGTATGTGCATGAGAGCTCTCCTTTCAGAGATTCCCTATTCCATTTTAACAGAGTTTTTCTTTATTCATTTTTACAGATTCAGTGCAATTCCTATCAAGATTCCAATGTCACTTTTACAGAAACATTTTTAAAAATTCTAAAATTTCTATGGAACCACAAAAGACCCCAAATATGCAAAGCAATCCTGAGAAAGAACAAAGTGAGAGGCGTTGAACTTCCTGATCTCAAGCTACACTATAAAGCTATAGTATGGTACTGGCACAAAAACAGACAAATAGATCAATGAACCAGAATCAAGAGCCTAGAAATAAACTCAAGCACATATGGTCAACTAATATTTGACAACGGAGTGAAGAATATACAGTGGAGAAAAGACAGTCTCTTCAATAAATGGTTCTGGTAGAATCAGATGTAAAGGAATGAAACTCAGCCCCTATCTTACACTACTCACAAAAATATTAACTCAAAGTGGATTAACGACTTAAATGTAAAAACTGGAACAATGAAACTCCTAGAAGAAAACATAGGGAAAATCTCCTTGACATGGGACTTTACAATGATTGTTTTGGATATGACACCTAAAGCACAAGCCACAGAATCAAAAATAAATAAATGGGACTACATCAAAGTAAAAAGCTTGTGTACAGCAAAAGAAACAATCAACAGAGTGAAAAGATAACCTAAGAATGGGAAAAATATTTGCAAACCATATATCTGATAGGGGGTTAATATCCAAAAAATATATAGAACTCATACAATTCAAAAGTGATATAGAATATGCTTTGTGGTCCAAACTTATTTAGTCAAATAACTCCCTAGTTTTCTTTTTTTTTTTTTTTTAATATTAACACCTAGTAACATTATCCCCACCCCAGGTATCCAAGATAGGATGCACTTTGAGAAATACTGGTTTATACTATTACTTTCCCCTGGAAGTTTTATTTTAACAAGGAGATCCTTAAGCTAGAAAGATGTGGCTTTAATAGAGGAATTTCAGGCATTGGTCAGTTGAAGTGGATAGATTGGACATCTGAAATCATATTATGAGTGGTGCCAACACAGATGCTATACCCCGCACTAACTTAACACTCTCTTTCATCCTCACATTAGAAGCTCAATGGGTGAATCAGACTCAGTCTGTGGATGTGAATGTTGGTGTGCTTGGCTTCATGAATAAATTGCTTTATTTCATCAGAAAGCCTCAGGATCAGAGCCTCTCTGATATTACATAAATATATATGATTATCAAGTAGATAGATGAGGTTTTTTTCTTCAACTTATACATTCTAGCATGGTTGTTTTTCAAAGTTCTCTCCCTGAGAAGATGTCCATTTTTTCCTTTGATTCTGCTGTAGTTCACAAGGTGGGAAGCAGACAAATCAGCGTTCAAATCTCACGTCTGTCAGTATCTGAGTGATATTGGATGAGCTAAGTTTCTGTGTACTTTAGTTTCCTCATCAGTGGAATAGTGGTAATAAAGCCCAGCTAGAAGGTTGTTCAGAGAATGAATTAAGTTTAATGCCTGGAACAGTTATTGTCTACCATTTTACTCTGGGGGACAGACATCCTTCAAGTCATTAGAAGAGCCTCAGGAATGCCCCAGGTTTTTGTCCAAATAAGCAGCTCTTTTTGCTCCCCAATTTATCCATCAAAAATTAAACTCATTCTCAGAAGATCAGGATTTTTCTGGTGGCTGTGAAACCAGTTGGATCTAGAGTCTTCTGCTTTTAACTGATATGCTGAGCTACCTCTCCTATGGGGTCCTTCACTGGAGATCTCTCCCCTCTGGGTTGTGGCGTCCACTTCTACAAAGCAGACTTTATATTCCCTGCCCTGTCTGATTCCCAGGGTTATGTGCAGGTTACATGGGAAAATAGATATGAAATAGTTTTTAAACATTAAAGCACACAAACACACTCACATATGTATAATTGAATAGGAAGGTAGCCTGGTGGCCAGGATCCTTCCTCCGTCTTTGACTCTTTTGCTCTTTATCCACTCTGGTGACTTAAGAAAGCCCCAAACTTCCCACAGTTTGTATTATACAGAACTAACTTGTACTGGGCAGATCAAATGAAAAACCTATATGAAACTGTGGTCACAATATTTATAATACAATTAGACTACTCAGACATAAATCCATTCTTAACCTTATCTTCTCTGTTTCCTTGATGCCTCCACCTATAAAATGGAAGGTAATTTTAGCACTTACCTCATAGCAGTGTTATAAAGATGTAATGAGATAATCCACAAAAGAAGTCTAGAAGCATGCCTGGCACATAGTAAATGCTAGATGCATGTAGAATCATCATCATCACCATCATCATCATCATCATCATCATCATCATCATTATAATTATCATCATCGTTTATGGAATCCTACCATCAAAATTTTCTAGGTCAACTTCTCTCACTTTACAGAGGTGGAAACTGAGGCCTAGGAAAGGAAAGAGACTGATCCCAGATCACACAGACGGTGGCAGAATCTAAACAGAATGTACTATAGGTGGAACTGAAGATTGAAATCTGGATACCAAGTAACATAAAGCAAGGGTCCCTATCACAATTCAGAGCTTAGCACATACAAGTTTGCTGGCCAAATATGGCTTCCTATAACACACTGGAAGATTTGAGAAATGGTAACTTGATTGTTCAATTTGGTGACAGTTTTGCATTCTGAGTTGTTAATTATTGATCAAAGAAGAAATTGCTTTCCAAACCAAGTAACCTTTATCCTTGGGAGCAAAAGGCTAAAGAGAACATTAATGAACAAAACTGATACATTGTTCTGCTTAAGACTGGAAGCTTTTTAAAATGTTTTCAATTGCACACTGGTGGACCTAGCAGAAATCCTCACATACTTATCACAGGCTATCCAGGCTCAGAGCTGGGACATTCCCCCATCTCCCCACCCAGAGGTTGCCCACAATTGCTGCCAAAATGACCACAACCTTGTTATAGCCCAGAAGGAATCCAATGTTGAATGATGAAAGGTCCTTAAAGATGACTCAGTTTAACCTCTCTTTTTTCAGTTGAGATCAGAGGGACAGAGAAGAGAAGGGACAGGTCCAAGGTCACACAGGGAAGAGCTGGGATTTGGACCCAGGTCTTCCCAACAGGGAAATAAGATTTCCCTAAGCCAACAGGTATATGGAGCAAGAGGAAGAAAATGACTGTGAGACATTCTAGAATATACTGTTGACAGAGATAATCCATCAGTAAAAATGTCAAAGAGAGGAAAGCCAAAGTGTAGCCCACACCCGTGATGTAAACATTTAAAAATAATATATGCTCTAGGTGGTGGTCAGGGTTGGGGCGGGTCACCTGAGAGATTTATATACAAAAACAGAACTGTATAGGGACACAACTTTGTACATAGTTGGAAAGAAAAATAACACACATTTGTTGAGTGCTTAACTATGTAATTATGTGCTAAGATTTTTCATGTCACTTAATTTGACCCATGCATCAACTCTAGGATATACCTCTCATCACCTTTTTTATCAAGGCTCTAAGAAGTTAAATGACTTGTCCAAGTTCATAGCTTGGTAGTGGGAGAGCCCACAGCCATCCCACTACAAATACCAGGCCCTGTCCACTGTGTTATATACCATACTAAATCCATCTATGTGGAGACCAAGGGAAATACTAAACTTCCTTGTGTAAAACATCATGATAATTTAAGATGATACCTTTAGTCTTCTGTGTTTTGGTTTCCTCAGCTGTAAAGATGGAGCTTGTTACGGACTAGATGTTTTTGTCTCCCCAAAATTCATACACTGGAACTTTAATCCCCACTGTGATGGTATTTGGAGATGGGGACTTTGAGAGGTAATTGGGTCATGAAGCTGGAGCCCTCATGATGGTATTAGTGCCCTTATAAGCAGAGATGTTAAAGAACTTGCTTCCTCTCTGCTTCATACCATGTGAGGACAAAGCAAGAAGATGGCCATATGCAAACCAGGAAGACGGCTATTATGAACCAAATCAATTCCTGATCTTGAACTCTCCAGCCTCCAGAACCGAGAGAAATAAATGTTTAATTAAGCCACTCAGTCTATGGTATTTTGTTATAGAAGCCCAAACTAAGACAGAAAAAAATATTACTACTTACCTCCTGGGGTTGCTATGGGTATTAAATAACTTAATGTGTATTAAGTACTTGGAACAGCACCCAATATATTGAAATATTATGTAAATCATTGCCATAATATTATTACTGTTTTGTCAATAAACAGAGACAGTACATTAGCCAATCAAGGCAAAACCTTTGACTTCAACAGGCTTTAATTTCTTTACCTGTAAAATGTGGGACTGGGAAAATTTACTGAAATCAGGAGATGCAAACTGAAATGCCTTCAGGGGTTTAACAGCACTAATACCTCTATAGAATTTACTAAGTGATAGGCACTGTTTTAAGCACTTTATGAATATTATAACATTTAATACTCACAACAGCTCTATGAGGTAGAGCTCATAGTAATACCATGCTATTATTATTAACTTCATTCTTACTGATTTGAGAATTAAATCACAAAGTAAAGCAGCACAAAATCACAGAGCTGAGAAGTATAAGAGCTGAAATTGAACCCAAGCAGTCTGGCTTCAGAGGCCACATTCTTCTTTTTCCATCCTATTTCTCAGGCATTTGAGGAAATGTATGAACCCTGGTATAAGACACTATAGAGTGGTGAGGACTGTGTTAAAAACTGGACCATGTATGTCCCACTTAAAGATTTTCAGATTGAAAAGTTTAAAAGAAAATATTGGGCTGGCTAAAAAAAGAGATCCACAGGCTTAGTTTCGCCCAAGAGGCTACCAATGTGCAAGGCCAGCATTAGATTTCTTCCAGCTTTGACATTCTGTAATTCCATAAGAATCTAAATCATATACAACTAACTTGTGCCTGCTTTTTCCTCTTTGGTGATGGAGTAATGTCAGACAGATGGCCTTTTCAGAGACTTGATATGTTAACTACCATTTCCTCCCAAGTCCCTCCCCAGCACATGACACTTCTGTTGTACATTGGAGAGGGCAGAAAACAGGAATGCAGTGTTTCAATTACTCAAAAGAGAGAAATAATTTGTTCATACTCAGAGGGATTTTAACCTCCTTTTTTAAGTTGCAGATATGCTGGATTTAAAAAAGAAAACAAAAAGAATCAATGTGTAGTCTTTTAGAAGTAGTTGCTAAGAGATGATCAATAAATCCACTGGTGCCCCTGCTGTGCCCTTGGAAGTCTCACATCTTTTGCTTTGAGAGAGGTGAAAGGAAAACATGGATTAAATAAACCATAAGTGAAAATTAGTTTGGCTGAGAAAGCAAAGTTGGCTTTAATGAACTCAGTTACAAGACTTCAAAAGCAGTTTCAGACTGGGAATCCAGCCCTCAAGAAGCTAAAGTGACCAGGTTTCTACCAGGAAAGTAAAAGTCACAGGGACAAACCCAGAACTTCAGATGCTTTCACAGACTGGGACAAATTCGCCCAGTGTTAAAGGTTTAAAAAAGCAGCCAGTGAATGACCCCATAACTACAAAGTGAGATAAACCCCTGTGTAAGCAAAATGTTAAGATAGCCCCAAAGATTTCCCACCTCCATCATATATATGCTCTGCATATTTCCTGAGGACTATGAATTTGATTAGGTCATATTTGATGGCACAATTGGCTTTAAGAAAGAGAGGTTATCTGGTGAGAATGAGAAAGCCTTGATGTGTTGTTGCTGGCTTAAAGATGGAAGTGGTCACATGGCAAAGAATGTGGGTGACCTCTAGGAGCTGAAAGCAGTCCCTGGCATTTCTTAACCAGTTAAGAAATGGGGACATTAGTCATATAACTTCAAGGAACCAAATTCTGTCAATAACAAGAATGAGCTGGAGTGGCTTTTTTTTTTTTTCTCCAGAAGCTCCAGTTGGAAATTCAGCATGGAAGACACTCTAAGTTTGTGGTAATTTATTATTCAGCAATAGAAAATTAATACACAACAAACATTACAGAGCCATAAAATACTAATGAAATTTTGCCATTTGCAACAACATGGATGAAATTTTAGGTTACCATGTCTAGTGAAATAAGTCAGATTTTAAAAGACATAAACAGTATGTTTTTATTTATATGCAGAAGCTAAAAAATAAAACAAACAAATGAATATAATAAAACAGGAACAGACTCACAGATATTGAGAACAAACTAATGGTTACCAGAGGAGAAAAAGAAAGGGAGGAGGGGCAAGATAAGGGTAGGGGATTAAGAAGTACAAACTGCTGTGTATAAAATAAGCTACAAGGATATATTGCACAGTATGGGGAATATAGCCAACATTTTATAACAACTTTAAATGAAGTATAATGTATAAAAAATTTGAATCACTATTTTGTACACCTGAAACTAATATAAATTTTGTAAATCAACTATATGTCAGTAAGAAATAATAAAAATGATGAAAAGGTAAATAAATAAATAAATAATGAAATAATGAAATAGATGAACTCTCAAAATTCAATATTAAAATTTTTGAGTAGAATGAAGAAAAAAACAAGAAGAGACATTTCACCACAGATGATATATAGTTGGCAAATAAACACATGAGAAAATATTCAACTTCATTAGCCTTTAGGGAAACTCTGAATAAAACCAAAATGAGAATTCATCATGACATTCAGAATAGCTAAACTAAAAAATAGTGCAACATCAAATGCTATTGACGATGTGAAAAAACTAGATTACTCATATGTTGCTCATGGGAATGTAAAATGGTACAGCCAGTCAGGAAAACACTTAGAAATTTTTTTTCAAAACTAAACATACAATGAAACTACTACAAGACCAAATATCAAACTCCTGGGTATTTATCCCAGTGGTATGAAAACCACAAATCTGTATACGAATGTTCATAGCATCTGTGTTTGTAATAGTCAAAAACTAGACTATAATTCAATAAAAATAAATTTAAAAAAAACCTAGAAATAACCCAGGTGTTTTTCAACATGGGAATGGTTAAACAAACAGTGATATAGTCATACCATGAATAATGAACAGCAATTGAAAAGAACAAACTATTGATATATGCAACAATCTAGATGAATTCTGGATGACTATGTTCAGTAAAAAAAAATCTAGACTCGAAACTTACATGCTGTATGATTAAATTTATGTAGCAGTTTTGAAATGACAAAATGATAAATATTTAGAACAGATAAAAAGAAAATATACATGCATGTATTTTCACTGCAGCATTATTTACAATAGCAAAGACATGAAAATATTCTAGGTGTTCATTGATGAATGAATGGACAAAGAAAATGTGATTATCTATTTATCTATCTATCTATCTATCTATCTATCTATCTATCCATCTATCTATCTGACTACTGTTCAGCCATAAAAAGAAAATATTATTTGTGGCAACATAGATGGAATTTGAGGGCAGTATGCTAAGTGAAATAAGTCAGACAGAGAAAGACAAATACTGAATGATCTCACTTATATATAGAATATCTTAAAAATCCCCAAAAGCAAAAATCAAACTCATGTATAAAGAGAACAGGTTGGAGGTCGCTGGAAGTGGGGGGTGAGAAGTGAATGAAATGAGTAAAGGGGTCAAAGGTATAAATTTCCAGTTATAAAATAAGAAAGTCCTGGGTAATTTACAGAATGGTGACTATAATAATACTGTACTGCATATTTGAAAATTGCTAAAAGAGTAGATCTTTAAAAAATCTCATTACAAGAAAACATAACTATTTTTGGTGATGAATGTTAACTAGACTTATTGTGATGATCATTTCCCAATACATAAAAATATCATATCATTATGTTATATACCTGAAACTAATATAATGTTATATATCATTTATTTTTCAATAAAAAAGATTTTGTTGAATTTAGTGACTGGTTAGATGAGGGATGGAAGACAAGGAAAAAGGGAAGAAACAAAAGATGATCTTGGGCTCAGGAATCAGATGGTCTCAGCCTTATTTCTGACTCTGCCACTTACTAGCTATGCAAATATGGGCAAGTCATTTAACCTTTCTGTGCCTCAGTTCCCACACCTGAAAAATGAGAGTGACAATAGTGCCTACTTCAGAGGATTACTGTGAGGATTAAGACAATACAGGTAGAGAACAGTACACAGCACATAGGAGGCACTCATATATATGAGCTATTATTTCTCCTTTTACTGAGAAGAAGAATTGCTTTTTGTACTTCTCACTCTGCCCACTGCTCAGACAACCGTGCTACTGTGAAAAGCATACCTATCTAGAATTGTTGGGACCTGATGCAGTAATTATCTGTCTGGGCCTATTTGTAAAATAGGGAAGCATTAGGTTATCTATAAAGTCCTATAAAGCTCCATCTTTCTATGTTTCTGAGATTATGTATTTACTGCTGTGAAGCTGAGGAAAGATTAATTAAAACACCTGGGGAAAGATAAGCCAGTTTGGAAAAACTATCAGTTGTTATAAAGTTGCATGCTGGCAGGGGCTGCATTGGTGAAATGTGGCCTCTAGAGGGTGCTCAATACACAAAGTATACCATTAAGGAGTCAAAGAAAGCTGTGAGAGTAAGAATGAGCAGAGGAGTAGCTGTTTTCAAAGAGCAGGTCGAATTTGGCACCACTTATCTAGATAGACTGGAGCTCTCTCGGAATACAGTTGGGGATGGTGAGAGTTCTTATTTATCAGGCTGTGTCCCACAGCTTAGCTGTGACCATATCCCAGTGTTTACATGAGCTAGTACTGAGGTTCTGACATCGTATTTCCAAACAGCTTCGCTGATGAGTTTCAGGGTTTTGTGGTAGGATTTCAGGGACCTTGGGAAGGGGAGAACTTAAGGGGAGGTACAGACAAGGCTTTTACTCCCTAAAGAGATTTGGAGGTGGGGAAGGGAATGTGAGTAGCCTAAGAAGAAGGGCATACAGATATTCAAACGATCACTAGTTTCTTAACTGGGCTAAGTGACCATGGAATCCTTTGGAAAGAGATCCAAGCTAATGAGGTCAAAGTGAGACCATGTGACAAAGAGATCTTAAACTTTCTTCAGTGACCCATGTGGTGGAAGATTGCAAGAATGTGGTTTCTGGAAAGGAGGCCTCAGATGCCTTCCTTGCTCCAAGAAACAGCAGATCCCTTTCCTACTAGAATAACTCTGGAACTCAGAGAAGCCAATTACTAATAAAGAATCTTCTGATTTCTGCCTGTTTCTAAGTTCTGTAAAATAAAATCTTAGCATCTCTGGGTTTAAGTAGGTGCTTACCCACACACTTTGGCTGGCACCCTTACAATCTCAGTACGTTTCTCCCTCCCACCAAATAAGGGCTCTAAAAGGCATAGGGAAAAGATGTCTCCTGTAGATCCCTCTACAGGACTGGAGTACTGCTTTGTTTTATTTTTCTCTCAGACTTTTATTCCAGCCAAATATAAATCTTCTCAAAAAGAAGATGGTTATCTCTTTGGTCTTGCTTCCCCATGTTGAAAAGGAGAGAGTTTTAGGAGTGGGAGGCCAAGATGGCAGAGTAGAAGGACGCTGGTAGCTCATCCTCTCCCACAAATACACCAAAACTCATATCCATGCACCCACTCAGCCAATCAGAGCACCTGCCAAACTTCAACAGAATATCGCCCTCTTCAAAAGACAAAAACGCCACCAATCTGGTAGGAGAAAAGGAAAAAAAAAAAAAGAAGAAAGGGCAAAACAGTGCAGGACCAGTCACCCGGGGAGGGAGCAGCAAAGGAGGAAGAGTGCTCGTTCACTGGGTCTCCCCTTCTCCAATGGAGAGACCAGTGGGATGGACTGCTCAGATCTGTATGGAGCAACCCCTTGACCAGCAGAACTAAGTTGAATGGGCACAAAGTGTCCCTAAGACACCCAGCCTGAGACACGAGCTGGCAGCTGAGGGACTGGACAGTCTGCCTGAGCTGGGTGGAGGACTGAGGAAGCTGCACTGAGGCAGCCCCGGGGGACTGCAGGATGCCATGCTCTGTGGATGAGTGGGTACACAGGGCAAAACAACATGGGCCCTCCATAAAACAACACGGCTGATGTGCCCTGGGAGGGGGAGGGTGATTTACCTCCATCTCTGAAAACCCACAGAAGGTTTTTGGGTGAAAAGAGGCAGGGCTCAGGCACAGCCACCATACCCTCCAGTGCTTAGCACCCAGGCGAGGGCGGGGCCAAAACCTGAATCCGTAACTAAAGGCTTTGCAGCCTCAAAGGCCAGATGGAGACTTGATTACAGCCTGAGGCAGATAGGGTCTTTCCTTCAGAGAACTCTCGAAACCAAGACAAACAAGGGGCTAAGTTTTGGCACAGAGCACAGGCGGGGATGTTCTGTGGTCTTCCCCAAGCCTGCCTACGGAGCACTGACCCAAGGCAGAGGGGTGTGCTGCACAGAGCAGGGGAGTGATCAGCGCTGGGAGAGGGAAGAAGGCCACCCACCTTCCTGGTAGGAATGCAGCACCTGACAGCAGTGCTGGGAGGGGGCAAGATCTGCCCTCCTACTTCGCCCAAGTGCAGCATCTGACTGTGGCATTGGGAGGGGAAGTGACCCGCCCGCCCACCATGAAGGAGAGCAGCATGTGACCCGAGTGTTGGGAGGGGGCGCGATCTGCTTGCTGACAGGCACTGGGAACAGCACAGACTAGGGGCGACAACAGAGGGCGTCTGGAAGCAGCAAGCTGAGTTCGTGAAACAAAGCCAAGACAGAAAGACTTGTTGATAAGATTATTAACAGCACACAGTCTCCACGAGGACACACCCTGTTTTATTATCTTATTTATCTGTTCTAATTTATATTACCTTTTTAATTTTTACTTTCTAAACAATTATATATGCTTCCAGATTTAATCCCTTTTAAATATTTCTTTTAAAATATTTTTATTACTATTATGTTTTTAAAACTCCACCTCATTTCATTTTTATTTCTCTTGGTTACGATCTCCTATTACTGATTATACACAGGTTTCAAATATATTTCTTTGTACTTTTCTCCTTTTTTAAAGGTTTTAAAAATATGTCTCAACCCGATTGCTATTCTACTTCAAATTGATCATTTATTATTAATTATATACTGCTTTCAAACCCTTTTTTATCCTATCTTTTAAAATTCTTTTTATTTTATCTTTTTCTTCTGTTCAATTTTTTATTACATTTTTAATTTTTAATTTTTAAACACTTGTACATGCTTAAACTTTTAATCCCTTTTAAATTTTTCTTTTAAAATATTTTTATTATTATTATTTTAAAAAATCAACCTGATTTCATTTTCATTTGTCTTAGTTTTAATATCCTGTTATTGATTATACACAGGTTTCAAATATTGTTTTTTGATCTTTTCCCTTTTTTTTAAGGTTTTCAACTCGATTGCTAGTCTGATTCAAATTGCTCTAACATTATTGATTATACACTGTTTTCAAACCTTTTTTCTCTCTTCTTTTGAAATTATCTCTCTCTCTTTTTTTTTCAGTTTTATTCCTGCATAGGCGTTAGATAGATAAATAAATAAACTCCTTAAGGACCACAATAGATAACTGATACTCCATAAGCCTCAGTGCCAGAGAGATATGAGCAAGATGAAGAAGCAGAGGAACAACTCCCAATTAAAAAAGCAAGAGAAATCGCCTGAATGAACGATCAATGAAATAGATATTGATGGCCTACTACACCAAGATTTCGAAAAAGGAGTAATCAAAGTACTGAAGGAACTAAAAGAGATAGTGTTGAGAGATATAAAATATGTCAAAAATGCAATGGAAGCTATAAAGAAGAGCCAAGAAAAACTGGAAAACTCATTTGCTGATATGAGAGCTGATCTAAAGTCTGTACAAAGCAGGTTAGATAATGCAGAGGAACAAATAAGTGATCTAGAAGACAGTACAACAGAAATCATCCAATCAGAAGAGCTGAGAGAAAAACAAATAAAAAAAAGTGAAAACAACATAAGTAACCTATGTGATAATATAATGTGACAATCTCCACATAATAGGGGTTCCAGAAGGGGAAGAAAGGTCAAAGGGGATTGAAAAGGTATTTGAAGAAATCATGATCGAAAACTTCTCAAACTTAAAGATGGAATCAGATATCCAAGTACAGGAAGCTCAGAGGGTCCCAAACAAGAAGAACCCAAACAGAACCACACCAAGACATACTATAATCAAGATGGCCAGATTCAAGAATAAAGAAATGATCCTAAAATCAGCAAGAGAAAAACAAAGAGTGATTCACAAGGGAACCCCCATAAGGCTCTCAGTTGATTTCTCTACACAAACATTACAGGCCAGAAGGGAGTGGCAAGATGTATTCAAAGTCCTGAATGAAAAAAAAAAAAAAAAAAGATGCAGCCTAGGATACTTTATCCAGCAAGGCAATCTTTTAGGATAGAAGGAAACATAAAGAGTTTCACAGACAAGCAAAAACTACAATAATTTAGCAACACTAAACCCATGCTAAAAGAAATATTGAAAGGTCTACTATAAAGAGAAAAGAAGTAGGATGCTACAGGAATGAGAAATTAATAATGGTAAAGGTGAACACTACCATAAATTACAAATGGAATAAACATGAAATTGTAAAAGAAGACATCTAAATCATTAAGAGAGATAGGGAAGCAAGAAAATATAGAGTACTTTTTCTCTTTTAAATGCTTTTTGTTCTCAATAGGATTGGTTTGAGACTATATTACTATCTGATTAATAAAAACAGTTATAGTAATGGGTTAATAGACTTAAAAAAACAGTAAGCACAAGACAAAAACTTACAAGGGAGTCACAAAAACTAAATAAAATCCATGATAACACAAAGGAAAATTACTAGACCACAAAAGGAAGAAAAAAGGAACAAAGAGGAAATAGCGAATCAACTGCAAAATTAAGATCAGGGGGTGGAGGGTGGGAAGGAATAGACTGGGATTTCAAAATCATAGAATAGATAAACAAGATTACACTGTATAACACAGGGAAATATACACAAAATGTTGATAACTCACAGAGAAAAAAATGCAACAATGAGTGTGTATATGTCCATGAATGACTGAAAAATTGTGCTAAACACTGGAATTTGACACAACATTGTAAAATGATTATAAATCAATAAAAATATTAAAAAAAAACTAAGAGCAAAATGGCAATAAACACACATTTATCATTAATTACTATAAATGTTAATGGACTAAATGCTCCAATCAAAAGACATAGAGTGGCAGACTGGATAATAAAGCAAGAACCTTCAATATGCTGCGTATAACAGACCCACATCAGGGAGAAGGACACATATAGATTGAGAGTGAAAGGATGGAAAAACATATTCCATGCAAATGGTAAAGCCGAAAAAGCAGGTGTAGCAGTGCTGATTTCAGACAAAATAGACTTTAAAATAAAGATCATAAAGATAAAGAAGGACACTTTATAATAAAAGTAGTAATACAAGATGAGTATATTACACCCATTAATATATATGCACCTGATATAGGAGCAGCTAAGTACATAACATAATTACTAACAGAGATAAAGGGAGACATTCATGGGAATACAATCATTGTTGGAGATTTTAACACCACATTAACATCACTAGACAGATCTACCAGACAGAAAAATAAGGCAACAGAGAAATTAAACGATATAATAAAAAAATTAGATTTGGTGGATATTGTCAGAACATTTCACCCCCACAAAATAGGATATACATTCTTTTCAAGTGCACATAGAAAATTTTCTAGAATTGATCATGTACTTGGGTGCAAAAGAAGCCTCAACAATTTTAAGAAGATACAAATTATTTCAAGCATCTTTCCTGATCACAATACCATGAAACTAGAAAGCAAATACAGAGAAACAAAGGAGAAGAAAAGGAAGCATGGAGATAAAACAGCATGCAATTAAACCAATCGGTCAATGATGTAATCAAAGCTGAAATTAAAAAATACCTTGAGACAAGTGAAAATGAAAACAGAACCACACAAAATTTATGGGACACAGCAAAGACAGTGCTAAGAGGGATGTTTACAGTGAAACAGTACTTCCTCAAAAAAGAACAATCTCAAATAAACAATTAAACTGACTAGCTAGAAGAATTGGAAAAAGAAGAGCAAAAAACCCCAAAAGTCAGCAGAAGGAAGGAAATAATAAACATCAGGGAAGAAATAAATAAAATAGAGATTTAAAAAAAAGAAAATATCAATAAAACCAAAGCATGTTTTTTGAAAAAGTAAATATAATTGACAGACCTCTGACCAAATTCACAAAGAAGAGAAGACAAAGCACAAATTAGCAAAATAAGAAAGGACAATGGAGAAATTACAACAGATAAAATAGAAATACAGGATATCATACGAGAATATTATGAAAAACTATATGGAACCAAATGGATAACCTAGAGTAGATGGACAACTTTTTGGAAACATACAGTCCACCAAGACTGAACCAAGTAGAAACTGACCACTTGAACAAACCAATCACTAGTAATGAAATCGAATTAGCAATAAAAACCTCCCTACATATAAAAGTCCAGGACCAAATGTCTTCACCAGGGAATTCTACCAAACACAGAAAGAAGAATCCATACCAGTCCTTCTCAAACTCTTCCAGAAGATTGAAAAGGAGGGAATACTCCCAAACTCATTCTATGAAGCCACCAACACCCTGATATCAAAACCAGGCAAGGACACTACCAAAAAAGAGAATTATACGCCAATATCACTGATGAGCATAGATGCAAAAATCCTCACCAAAATAATAGCAAAATGAATCCAACAACACATTAAAAAAATTACACATCATGACTGAGTGCGGTTCATCCCAGAGACACAAGGATGTTTCAACATATGCAAATCAACCAATGTAATACATCACATCAACAAGAGAAATAACAAAAAACACATGATCATCTCAATAGATGCAGAAAAAGCCATTTGATAAAATTCAACACCCATTTATGATAAAAGCTCTCACCAAAGTGGGTATAGAGGGAATGTATCTCAACATAATAAAGCTATTTATGACAAACCTATAGCCAGTATAGTACTCAATGGTGAATACCTCAAAAGCTTCCCACTAAAATCTGGGACAAGACAAGGATGCCCATTATCATCACTCCTATTCAACATAGTCTTGGAAGTCCTAGCCATAGCAATCAGGCAAGAGAGAGAAAAAAATGGGATTCAAATTGGAAAAGAAGAGGTAAAAGTGTCACTATATGCCAATGACATGTTACTATATATAGAAAACCCTACAAGGTCCACACAAAAACAACTGGAGCTGATCAAAGAATCATGCAAGTTAGCAGGTTAAAAGATTAATTTGCAAAAATCAGTTGTGTTTCTTTGCACTGATGAACCAACAGTAAAAGAAAGTAAAGAAACAATCCCCTTTAAAATAGCACCTAAAGTAATAAAATACCTAGGAATAAATCTAACCAAGGAGGTGAAAGAATTATACACAGAAAACTATGAACAATTGATGAGGGAAAGTAAAGAAGACTTTAAAAAATGGAAAGATATCCCATGCTCCTGGATTGGAAGAATCAATATTGTTAAAATGGTCACACTGCCCATGACAATCTACAGATGTAATGCAATCTCTGTCAAATTACCCAGGACATACTTCACAGAACTGGAACAAATCATAGTAAAATTTATACGGAACCACAAAAGACCTAGAATCGCCAAGCCGTTACTGAAGAGAAAGAAAGAGGCTGGAGGAATAACTCTCCCAGACTTCAGACAATACTATAGAGCTACAGTAATCAAGAGAGCATGGTATTGGTACAAAAACAGACATATGGACCAACGGAACAGAATAGAGAGCCCAGCAATGAACCCACAAACTTTTGGTCAACTAATCTTTGAAAAGGAGGCAAGAATATACAATAGAATAAAGACAGTCTCTTCAGCAAATGGTGTTGGGAAAACCTGACAGCAGCATGTAAATCTATAAAACTAGAACACTCCCTTACACCATACACAAAAATAAACTTAAAATGGATCAAAGACTCAAACATAAGACAAGATACAATAAACCTCCTAGAAGAAAATATAGCGAAAACCTAATCTTACATACATCTCAATAATGTTCTCCTAGAGCAGTCTACCCACACAATAGAAATAAAAGCAAGAATACATAAATGGGAACTAATGAAACTTACAAGCTTCTGCATAGCAAAGGAAACCATAAGTAAAACAAAACAACAACTTATGGAATGGGAGAAAATTTTTGCAAATGATGAAACCAACAAAGGCTTGATCTCCCAAATATATAAGCAGCTCATATGACTTAATAAGAAAGAAACAAACAACCCAATGCAAAAATGGGCAGAAGACCTAAACAAGCCACTCTCCAAGGAAGAAATACAAATGATCAATAGGCACATGAAAAAATGCTCAATATCATTATTATCAGAGAGATGCAAATCAAAACTACAATGAGGTATCACCTCACACCAGCCAGAATGGCCATCATTCAAAAATCCACAAATGACAAATGCTGGAAAGGCTGTGGAGAAAAGGGAACCCTCTACACTGCTGGTGGGAATGCAGTTTGGTGCAGCCACTGTGGAAAACAGTATGGAGATTCCTCAAAAGACTAGGAATAGACTTACCATATGATCCAGGAATGCCTCTCCTGGGCATCTATCTTGAAGTAACTCTACTGCAAAAAGACACCTGCCCCCCTAATGTTCATAGCTGCACTATTTACAATAGCCAAGACATGGGAGCAGCCTAAATGTCCATCAACAGATGACTGGATAAAGAAGTGGTGGTATATTTATACAATGGAATATTATTCAGCCATAAAAACCAACAACATAATGCCATTTGCAGCAACATGGATGTTCCTGGAGAATGTCATTCTAAGTGAAGTAAGCCAGAAAGAGAAAGAAAAATACCATATGAGATCACTTATGTGTGGAATTAAAGAAAAAAACCATAAATACAAAACAGAAACAGACTCATAGATATAGAATACAAATTTGTGGTTGCCAAGGGGGAGGGGTGGTGGGAAGGGACAGACTGGGATTCCAAAATTTTAGATACTGACAGGCATATAAAGAATAGATAAACAAGATTATACTGTATAGCATGGGGAAATATATACACGATCTTGTGGTAGCTCACAGTGAAAAAATAAAATTTGACAATGAATATATGTATGTTCATGTATAATTGAAAAATTGTGCTCTACACTGGAATTTGACACTACATTGTAAAATGACTATAACTCAATGAAATTTTTTAATAAAATTAGAAAATAAAAAATAAATCATATATTTAAAAAAGAAGAAAAAAAAAAGAAAAGGAGAGAGTTTTAGTGGATCTATGTTGGTGTTAAACTTCTTTTAGAATGCTAAAGCCAGGTAGCTAAGCTTTCCCTGAGAGCCATTTGAGGGAAGTAAGGAAGCGAATAAGAGAAGCGTATAGAGACCTTTAAAGGAGTACTATCACAAAAGGACTCAAAATTCTAAGGGCAGAACTTACTTCTTATATTCTTATATTGCCTGGAGGCTGTGATTAGATTCCCCAAGGGGCAGAAAAGAAAGACCCTTCCCTGAGTTTATCCCCCTACACTGTTCCTGATTCTGACTGGAATTTGTCCCAGGCACAGCAGTCCATTGAAGTACAATATGCTGGATCCTACTGTGAGAATCTAGGATTTTTTTTTTTTTTGGGGGGGCAAGGCAACTTGTGGGCCTGGGTATCAGACAGCTCTCTGTTGGAATCTAAACAACCACTTCTGCTAGGTGACCCCAAGCAACTTACATAATTTTTGTAAGCTCCACTTTCCTATCTATAAACTAAGCTGATTGTACTCTGATTCTTGGTGAATATTCACAATAATGTACCTCATTAAATTGTTCATTTTATATGTGTACCCATAAAAGTGAAGGTTTCCTTCCTCAGGAATAATGACTGCTCACAGAGTGGCTCCCAAGAAAACTTCTGTAATCTTTCTGGGCTAACTCTTCTACATCTGCAGAATTGGGATACGGTGAAGAAGGG
Organism: Camelus ferus; assembly: GCF_009834535.1. Classification (NCBI taxonomy): domain Eukaryota; kingdom Metazoa; phylum Chordata; class Mammalia; order Artiodactyla; family Camelidae; genus Camelus; species Camelus ferus. The sequence continues at coordinate 4,518,572 of NC_045732.1, forward strand.
ACTATCAGTTAGAAGAAAGTCGGGGCTAAGTGGGATGAAGTCATGGATTGCCAGTTGCATTTATTACATCTCAAGGACAAGTGCAGGAAAAACCTGTAGCTGGAGAAACCAAACATCTGATGATTTTTACCAGCTGATTTGGAGGCTAATGTTGATTTCATATCAATTGGCTCCTGATTTTTTTTCTAGAAAGTTAGGTTTGGAAGAGCAGTGGAGATCTGGGCCCAGCCCCAGACCCTAAGAGGGAGAGGGTAATAAACTATTCACTCTGAGGCACTTACAAATCTAAATCACAGGCTGGGTGCATGAAGCAGAAGGACCTCACCCCTTGCTGCCTCTGCCAAGGTAAGTTATAGAGGGGGACTCTAGTGCTTACACTGAGCTCAGGACCATTTGAAGATAGTTACCCAGTGCCATGGGAAAGAAGAAATAGGGAAAGGAGACAAACACAAAGTCTTTCTCTTGGTGTCCAACCTGGCCACTGTAGCTTCATTTTAACCCCCCCTCCCTTTACCCACATGCATGTGTGTATACACATGTATACATACACTTAGGCTGTAGTAACCAGGAACAGAGAGCCAGGAGGGAAGGAGACAAGGATTTTCCACCCAGAAGAGATTTTCTGATGGTACTTTGTCAGAGAGAATGGAATAGGGAATCCAGTGATTTTCAGACTGAAAATGTTTCCATTCCGCTTTTCTGGAATCCCCAGGCCTTAGTCAGCTGAGGCTTCTTCCTCCAATGGTCAGAGTTAGTCTTTTCCTTACCAGGATCAGAGAGCAAGGGAGAGAGGGGGCACATTCACTTATCCAAATACCTGGAAAGCTTAAAGTGCTGTATAATTGTCAGGAACAGCAATTTTTACTGTACTGATTGGATTCTGCTTGTTGGACATAAGGTCAGTCCTGAATTCTGTTCCAAGTCAAATAAGTGCACTTGTTAAGCTTTGTTATTGTAGTTTTTCCTTTCTGACTTTAGGAAACTCTTTGGAGAAAACAGTGTTTCCTACAAGTTACCTAGGGGTATTTTAACAGTTCCCAGATTAAATTGGAAATACTAGTATTTTGTCACTAAAAGGGCCCTGAGAAATCCTTTAGAAAAGAATCCTCATGTTATAGATAGAGAAACTTTGGCACAGAGAGGAGACACATGAGGTTAGAAAACAAATTAAGTCTAGGGTCAGTGACTGAGACCCAGGTCTGACAACAAAAGGCTCCTTTTGATCCTATTAGGACTATTCCCAGGTCTAATCCCATCCCCAAGGATCAAGAAAGGAAAGAATGTTTGGAAGGGCCAATCCTTACCAATTTACCCCACTTATACAATTCAGAGATAAATATTCCAGCCCCAGGGGGATTCCTTAGTCTGATGTAAGAGTCCTGAATTAAAGGCAGATAGTAGTGAGATAAAAATTAAAACAATGATAGCAATAGTTCAAATTATAACAGGTAATAAAGATCTAGTATCTCAAGTCTTTACCCTGTACTAAATGCTTCACAAGTAATCTCTCATTCCATCCTCACATTCATCTTGCAGGGTAGGTCAGGATAGTCTCATTTATAGATGAGGGAACTGAGGTTTTAAAAGTTTGAGTAACTTGTTTAAAGACATATAGCTAAGGAGTTGATGTGCTGGATTTGGAAGCCAAGTCTTGCTGAACCTGAGGTCCAAGAGTCTTCTGCATGGAGGCTCAAATGTCACCTCTATTTGAAAGCCACCTGATCCTTCCATAGAAGATCTCTTTCTCCCTCTACTGAATTCCTGTATCATCGCTTCCTGTCTTTATGCCTATGTCTTATTTACCCCATAGACTGTGAGCTTCTTGAGAATATGGACTGTGTCTATGTGTTTGTGTGTGTGTGATTAGCACCTAGCCCAGTGCTCAGCACATAGAAAGTACTTGTATTTGATAAATGTTTGTTGACTGACTGGCTGACTGAAAGATATTCTGAAGATATTCAGGTCAGCAAAGTACCAATGAGAAAATGGCAAGTCATGTCCACATCCCTCTTTTACTCCAAGTTTGGAGTATAAAGGATACCTTTAGGCTCTACCTGAAGGCATATTCCTAATATCAAGCCACTATTGGTGAGAGCCTTTCAGATATCCCCTTTCCTCTTCCATCTCCATGGAAACCCCCATTCTGTCTTTACCTTCTCCTGGGGGAAAAGGAACTGTCATAGAGTGGCTGTAGGGCTTAAGGTTGGCCTAATTCTAAACAGAAGATTTCAGATCACCAAACCCTCCCAGACATCAATGGCAGGTGCTAGTGATAGGCTGATTACATCATGTCAGCCAAGTCACTGTGGGTCAGAACTAAAAATCTCCATAGAGAAAAGAGAGATTGGAACCTGAAATTTTACAAAAAGGGAAACTGAGACCCAGAGAAGGGAAAGGATTGCCTCAGCATCACATGTTCATTCAATGGCCTAGCCAAGGCTGAATCTCTAGGTACCTTGTCATTCAGCATGGGACTGTTTGTATCCCACCACTCTGCTTCTTTAATCAAAAGGTTTCCATCAAAGTTGGCATCCTAGAGAGGAGTTTTTGTTTTAGTACTCTTTAAACTGGATTTGAAAATGGTACAATAGTTCCATTTTCTAGGTCTGGACAGTGAGCTCCATCATGTAAAGTTATCTTCAATAAAGAGGGAATTATCCTGTGAAAAGAAGGGAGGAGGATGTTCTAAATAAACCTACCAATTCTCCACGTTTTTTCTTGGTCATCCCCCAAATTAATGGAAGTAGTGGGTCAAGATTCCCTAATAGGTCCAACAAAACATACTTCAAGATTAAACAAACCTTCCAAATTGATTGATGCTATCGCACTCTATCTCCTCTATCAAAACTTTGGGGATCTAAGGCTTGATTCCAACTTTGCCTCTAAGGGACCATCATAGGATTATTGAATAATATTGCTTAACTCATCAGAGAAACATTGAGGACTTCTGTTGATTGTAGTAAGATCTGGGTACTGGCTGTAGTCAGTACTCATATTAAACCATGTGATATTGAACAATTTATTCTGTCTATGATCCAGTTTCCTCAATTAACTCTTTCTGATTCTGCCCATCTACTCGGTTTACCTGTTCACTAATCCTCCTGTCTATCTACCCTTCGTTATATATATTTGTCCACTTGTCTGCCCATCTACTGCTTATTTGGAGTAGGTAAAATGACTAAGAAGTATTTCTGGAGTCAAACTTCCTGGGTTGAATCCTAGATTTCTTACTTTCTGATTGTATGGTGTTAGGCAAGTTACTCTCTGTGCCTTGGTTTTATCATCTGAAAATTTGAGATAATAATACTATCTATGTTGGCTTGAAAATTAAGGAGTCAGTCTGTTTAAAGCATTTTGAGTAGTGTTTGACATATAATAAGCACCTGAAAAATAAATGTTGGCTGTTATATTTGCATGCCCACTAGGTTCCAGGCATTTTGCTAGGCTTAGGGGATTCAAAATAAGACACGTTCCCAGACTTCTAGAGTTCTGTGTGAAGGAGATACATAAATAAATAAATTATAATTTAGTGTGAAAAGTACCTTAATATAAAGTTTTTGCCAGGTACTGGCAAAAGACGTGAGGGACCAAGATTACTGGGGCCAGGATTAAGGAATACATAATAGAGAAGACAGCACTGGTGCTAGGTCTTAAGGGATAAGGTACAAGGCTGTGGTGCTAGAGCACAGTGCCTGAAAAAGTGTTCAGAATCTTCCATAGGTGTGATGCATTTAAATAACTACAGCTCATGCAATATGGCTATTGGGACAGGCCTAGACCAGAGTGATAGGTCAAACCAGGAAAGGCCTCCAAAGGCCCCACGTTTATCTTTTCCCCTGACAGGAGTAAGGAAAGTATGGAAGCACATTTCTAGTGAGATAAGGACAAAATCAAATGTTTTCTTGAGGAAGTGCTCTAGGCACTCTATCTGTATTATAGAGTGGAACCAGTGGAAGAAGTCTGGTGAGATGGTGAGGGCCTGAATGGAAAGGAAGACAGAAGAAGTGCAGAAAAGTATTGCCAGTTTCAGAACAGTTGGTTCAAATAAAACCTTGCACCAGAGCAAAACACATATATCAACTCAGAACAGACCTTCCCTGGATAAAGTGGGCATGAGGATCCTAAAGACCTCTGAGAAGCTTCCACCAAATCCAAAGAGTACAAAAGCCTTGAGCTTAGGCATAAAATCTAATGAAAGGTGATCTTTCAGACCAAGTGGCTATTCTTAGACTTGTGTGTGTAAGCAACACTCTGCAAAAGGCCATGCATGTGAGTAATGTCTGTAATTCATTTAGGTTTCTGTGCACACAGCACCTCCTCAGAGACTCCTTCCCTGACGATCTGGTATAAAATAGTAAGGTTCTATTCCTGGGTTACCACTTACTGCCCAGCTCACGCTGGGCTATGCTGTGGCCAGGGTAGAAGATATAGTCCCTTGTCTTCAAGTTTCTCTGTCTTTGTCAGTCTCTCTCTGTCTCTGTCTCTGTCTCTGCCTCTGTCTCTCTTTTTCTCACACTCACACGCACACACACACACACACATACACACATCAAGCAAAATAAGACGGCAGCTAGTTAGAACTAAATGATATAGTCCAGCCTAGAATTTTTATAGTAGGTGATAGCATAAACAAGGAACAGTTCCCAGATGTGGAGCTCACTAGATTTCTTCAAAGATAAGATGGAATATGACAGGTGTACTAAAAGATGAGCAGGAATTTAGGTAGAGGGGACAGGTAATAGAACAGGGGTAAAGAGCTTGGGCTCTGGACTCATTTAGTCTTGGATTCAAAAATGGATTCTGCTGCTTATTCACTATGTGTCCTTGGGAATCTTGCTTTGCCTCTATAAACCTCAATTTTCATGTATAAAATGGAGAAATTAATAATACCTACTTCAAAATGTGATTGTGAGTTTCAAGGACATGGTTAAACAGTTAGAAAATCTTTGCTTTTGTTGTTATTGATATTCAGTTGCTTCTAACATCCTTTTTCTGTGACCTTTTCACTTAAAATGGCAGCCCCACCCCAGCTATCACAGGGTCTCCAAAACCCATACTCACTGTAGTACCCCACACAGATCTGCCATCTTGGGAAAATTCCCTGTGTTACCAGTGTTTTTTGCTTTCCCCACTTCTTCAAATTTGACGTGGCCTGTGTCCCATTTCCACAGGATTCTATTGCATAGCTTTTTGATCTGATAATTTAATTCCTTGTGAGAGATAAATAATTAATGACCACATCCAAAATTTTTTTAAAAATTTATAGTACTATCAAGAACATAATACTGATTCCCAGAGGCATGTAGAGAAACTAGAGGTTTCCTAAACAGGCTACATCTTTAAGTATTGAGGACATGCCCCTGCTGGAACCCTAGGGACTTACAAGATTTTTATTCAAATCACCTCCTCTGAAAGAAACCTCCTTCCACTGCTCTCCTCAGGCCTCAATCTGCTTTGCCTCTCTTTTCTCCTTTGGCCTTTTCTGACTTTGTAACCCAACATGGAATGGTTTACTTTAACTCTTCTAATCAGAAACCCCATAAGACACTGTTGTTCAATAACCATAATGATCTACTCCCAGTGCCAAGCCCAGACCTACATTCCCCATTGGCCTAGATTGAGCAGAGGGGACATCATGTCCTTCAGACTGACTGAGTGCCTATCTCATGAACTCCCACTCAACCTTATCAATTATTCCTTTAAAGCAAGTGAAGCACACTATACTATGCCACAAGACTCCCTGGCTAAGCTGTTCTTTCCAAACCCTGCACCCAGGTAAAGGAGGGTAGCATTATTAGGAAGGATTAGAGACAAAGTAACACTCAACTTGCACCTGGAAAATATCTGGGGTAAATTTCATACCATCAACTTGGCTTCATCCTACTGCCATGATGAACCCAACTGAGAAGGTATCAGTTTCCTGCCTGTGTTAGAAGTTGGCATTTTCCAGGAAAAATTTTGCTCTTCCTTCCTTCTGAAGTGATAATCATGACCCATCTGTGTGGCCCTTCAACAGATGACACAGCTACAGCAACCATATATAACAACAAAAACAAAAATAAATACGACTTACTCTGTGCCAGGCACTGTGCTAAGTGGTTCACATACATTAACTCACTTAATTCTCACAACAACCCTGGGGGGTAGGTGCTATCATAATCATTATTCTCCTTGTACAGATGATGAAACTGAGACACAGAGTTTGAGGGACTTGGTCAAGGTCACACACTTAGCAAGTTATAGAGCTGGACTCAGAATCAAGCAATGTGGTTTGTTCAATCATGCTCTTAACCTCCTATCTTATATATTCTCTCACCACTGTCCAGTGAAGCCTCATTAGCTGAGTGCCAACATAAATGGACTTGCAGAATGTATGAACAATATATTTATTGAGCAGATGAACTCTCAAGGTTGAATTGCAAGGAAACTTGTAACTCACTTAAATGAAAACACTACAGTGGCTTTGGATTTTTGTATCCACTAAATCTGCATCCATTTGCACATACCTAATGTACTAAAGAGTCCTTATTCTTTAAGGCAGGCCCACTCTATGCTAGTAGATATTTCATGCAGTTACATGTACTAACATCAGGTAACATTTAAGTCCCTCAAACCTGACAATTCAGATTAGCTTCACACCAAATTAATCTTGTTTGTAAAGTGTGATATATCTTGGCTTTTTAGGGTCACTTTACTCATCAGGCTAATTAAACATGTACCATGTGCTGACTACCACATGGGGTGCTGAGGCCAGAGACCAATGCAATTTCCACCCCACCTCCAAGAGTTTACAGTGTGTCCATGCCACATGTTGAGCTCTATGGGTCCTAAGAAGCATGATTTGAAAGCTCTGGGAAGGCAGGAAATTCTGAGTCTGAATTACAATATAGTTGGTGCCCGTTTTGAATGAATGAACAATAGCAAGATTCAAATGAAAATGTTTTTAAATTTTTGATCTCTGCTTTCAGAAAACTTACTTACAGTGTAATTGGGCAAATACCTCATGCAAAAGACAATATTTACCAAAGATGATAAACAGACTAACTGAGAAGTATCATCCGATTGATTCTAAGCACATTTATAGCTATCTCTTTTGTTTCCATAATAGTCATAAGCTAGGTAGGAAAAGGAATTTTTCTTTCCAGGACACAGGTGGGGAAATAGAGAACTAGGGATACATAGTCAGAAGAGATTTTAAAGGTTATCTTATGTAACCTCTAACCCAATCCTAAACAATATCTTTCCACCTCACCCCCTAACTATTGGCTAATCCTGAAAACTGAAGACAAAACCTCCCATTCCACAATTCCCTCCACAGCATCTTTGGCAAATGATCATTTAGCCCCTGATGGATACATACAAAATTGTGTTCACTCCACCCAGACTGTTCATATTTTATTAGGCAGCTTGCCTTACTAAACAAGTCCTCATTAGATAGGGTTGAAATTTTTCTCTATATAACTTGCCCTGAGTTCTGCTCTCTGGAAAGGTGTCTACTTTCTCTTTCACATGCCAGCCCACTCAGAGAAATAAAGAGACATGTCCAAGACCACTGGAAGTCTTTCCATTTGTCCCTCACACCTTGTAATTTTAAGATAACAAACACCCTCCCTTAGGAATCAGTAATGAGATTCACTCAATAAAATAATCCATGAGCATTGGGCTAAGGAGGGCTCACCTTCTAAGAGCTGCCAATCTAGTGAGAGAACAAGAGACATAAACTGTGTCCTATAATGTAGAGTGATTAATATCTGAGCTGCAATACAGAAGAATGGGAGCTAGCTGCTAGGGGACTTCATAGAAGTGGTATATAAGTTGAGTCTTAAGAATTGAGAAGGGGTTCTATAGATGGAGATCCTGAAGAGGTTCCATGAGGAGAGAACAAGGAGTGATAGTTCAAAAGTTATTAAATCACAGAGCTAGGAACATAACCTGTAATCTTTTGAATTACTCAGCTTTTTTTATTCAAGATTGTGTGTGTGTGTGTGTGTGTGTGCATGCGAGCATGTGCACCTGAGTGTTCATGCATGGGTGAGCATGTGTCTATGTGTGCATGTGGTTGGAGGAAGAGAGAGAGAATCCGTCTTTCAGCAAAAGGATGATTTCCTACCCTTGGTGAGTGAGTTACAGCAAGTCCATCTTCCCTACTGAACCAGCCAGGGACTACTGAGCATTGTCTCCTGACTGGTATCTGACACTTGCCTGTCTCTAAGTAACAGGAATCTGTGCATATTAAAATATACACTGATGCAGATACATAGGCTTTGTTAAAAAGTCAAAACTAGAAATGGCACGGCAACCAAATAACCAATAACCCAAAATAAGAATCCTGTCCTGCATCACATTAAGGAACAGCTGGAAAACTCTGTCCATACCTCTCAGAGTTCCAGAGTCTGCTGCCTAATTGCTTGGCCATAGAAAAAAGCTATCAAAGACTTTCCTTCTCCAAATGGTTGGAAATCATGCTGTTATTTTCAAATCCACCCATCCATTCTTTACCATTTTTCTGGACACCAGAGAATTGGTCTGAAAACATTATCTCTTAAATCCAAACCATGCATAAGTGGCTGAAAGCCAAGGGCTGAGGAGTACAGGGTGGGGAAGAGCTGACCACAGCTAACATAAAAATTCTACTTGCTAAGGGCCCCTCTTAGCTCCCTGTACGTAGGGAATGCTGCTGTCTTTGGGGTAAAACAGACCCCCAAATAGTTGCCATACAGTAGAATCACAGAAGTAAACACAGGTGCTGGAGAAGCACAAAGGAGTCACAGTCAAACCAACTAAACAAGGGTCAGTATTCTAGAGGAGATGTTGTCTCAGCCAAGTGCTGAAGAATGAAAGTTAACCAGGTGCATGGGAATAGATATACAGTTCATGTGGATGGAATAAAATTTCCACTTTGGTTCCACTTTACATTAAATATTTTCCTGCTAAAATTGTTTATCTTTCCATTGATTTCAAACATATTTACTCTTACTTCTTTCAGTATAGTTATAATAGTTACTTCAAATTTTTGATAATTACAACTTCTGTGTCATCTGAGTATCTCTTGATTTTATTTTTAATGATTTTAGGAAATAAGTTTTCATATTTTTGCTTATGTCAGGTGATTTTGGATTATACCTAAACATTTTGAATGCTATGGTATGAGACTGTATCTTGATTAATTCATATTAAGAATACTGAATTTTTATTTAGCAGGCAATCCACCTGATTGGATTAAATCTAAAAATTCTGACCTGCTTGTGTGGCTGTGATTCTAATGCCAATTCAGTTTCCAAAATGTTTGCAATGTTATTCAAGATCTGTCCCATGTCTGTGCCACCCAGTGACCAGTCTAAGATCTGAAAGGAGGTTAACCTGTAGTTCAGTTCTCAAAATGTTTGCTGTGTTTACTGTTCAAGGTCAGATCTATGCATAAACAGCTCTGGGGCAAGCCCATACAATTTATAGGATTACTGTCTTGAGCTGCCTCTTTTCTGTGATTTCTACAACACGTTCCAGCTCCAAGGATCTCCCCTTTCTGGTTTTCTAGGAAGAAGCCTGGGTTTTGGATCCCCTATCATGTCACATACTTCTCACATCTGCATCTACCACTTGGGATCAAGAAACAGGAGGGTGGAATAAGATAGAATGCAACAGGGATTATTTCCATGCACTTAGAACAATGTTTTCTCTATTCAGAGAAAAGAGTTCCTCTCCCCTGGAATATAAGTTACCTTCTCAACTGTGGTTACCATTGCTTTAACTGCTGCAGGATTGCCCGTGGGCTGGAGCAGGAGAGAAAAGATTAAACAAAAAAGACAGGGGATTTCTCCCACTCTCTCTATGACCCTTAAGCCTTTTCCTGCTCCTGAGACAAGAAAAAAGATATCTCTTTTTATCCACACTTATTGTGGAATTCCAGATTGAAGGTGGCCTTTGAGTCCAATCTAAGGAAAACTAAAGGAAAGGAAAAAAGTAAACAGGAAAATCAGTGCCAGATCAGTCTTCTGGTTTTCCTCCCCAGTCTGCCTACTGTCCATTTGCTTTCTATCTTCAGATAGCTGCTCCATGCATTCTCTACAGTGTTTCCAGTTTAAATCAGTGGAAGAGTCAGGGTGGAGTGTACTTAATCCATCTTAACAGGAATCAGAACTTAAGAGACCTTTAACGGGGACAATCTATAGAGTTCTGTGATTAATTAAATGAGGTATGAGAGAGGGATAAACAAGTCTTATGGAGACATCAAATTTTCCATCATGGATGACTGGATAGCATTATTCTTAAACAAGATTAGAAGCTTTATGGGTTGAGAAGCTTCAAAAAAGATGCTGTGCATTAGCAAAATGGTGGATTCAGAAGTTCCAAGCTCTTGTTTCCTCATATAAACATAAAAAGAACCCAAAAACTGTCTGATCATTTTTTTCAGTTTTGGAAGGCACTCGAAAGGTTACAGCAACCAGGTGAATGCTGAATCAAGAAAAAGACATCTTCAATATGGAAGGAAAGTTTTGTGGATTTTTTTAAACTCAATTTTACCCCTATGCCCTCCCCAGTGCAGCAGTGGTTTTGATCTTGAAAAAGTGATAGACTGATTCCTAGTTCCCTCTCACAAACAAGAGGGAACAGAGGAAATTTTATTTGCAAATTATTGTTTATGTTTATTCTAACCTGGCTGGAAGATACCTGAAGGACTGATGCCAAATTCAGCACTCAGATGGAAGAAGGAGTGGACACTGATTATAGGTACTTCAAAACAGACTAGAGACCCACAGACATCTGGGGCAAGAGATTATGAGTGGAGATATACAACAGACCATCTAAGGCCAAGAAGAGAAGTTGATATGAGATTCTTTGGTAATTAAGGCATTCAAAAGCAGTCATATATATGGGAAAATTTAGAAAGCCATGTACATGTGCAGGGAAGATACATGCTCAGAAAAGAACTGATGAGACCTGATGAGACCTTAAACTCTCACCATCACAGACAGATCCCTAGGCTCAGATCAAGCCTAACTGAGAGTTATAGAAGTGACACAGCACAGAGTCAATCTGCAAGGACAATGAAAGATTTGTGTTTCTTTCACATGCTTATCTCTTTTGTTTGCTTGAGTTCCTGGCATTCAAGGAAATCTCTGTCAAAACATTAATGGAACACAAGCTACAGGAACAAAGAATTTAGTTATCACACACAACAAGTTGTAATCTGCAAAAATAATTTGAAAAAGTAAAATTACAAAATACTACTATAGCCTTCAACAATCAAGTAAAAACCAAGCACACTCTGGAGAAGGTGGAGAATCTGATCTCCAGAGTTATCATTTTGTAATAGTCAAATGCCAAATTTTCAAGAACATCCCCCCAAAAAACCACATAAAGCATACAAAGACACAGGAAAGTATGGCCTATTCAAATGAACAAAATAAAATGACAGAAACTGTCATTTCAGAAGCCCAAACATTGGACATACTAAACAAAGCCTTAAAATATATTTTAAATATTCTCAAAAAGCTATCAGAATACATGAGGAAATAACTAAAGGAAACCAGGGAAATTATATAGTAAAAAATGAGAATATCAAATGAGAGATATTATAAAAAAAGAACCAAACATATATCTGGAGATAAAAAGTGCAATAATGAAATTAAAAATTCACTATAGGAGATCAACAACAGATTTAAGAAGGGGGAAGAAAGAAACAATGAACTTGAACACAAGTCAAATGGCACAGAAAGCATAAATGGAATAAAGAGGAACAGAAAGAGAAAAGAATGAAGAAAAGTGAACAGAACCTACTAACTATATAGGACCCACAAAGTAGACAAATATATTCATGATAGGAGTTTCAGAAGATAACTAGGAGAGAAATAATGGCTGAAAACTCCCTAAACTTGGGGAAAGGTGTGGAAATATAAACCCAAGAAGTTCAATGCTGCAAGTAGGATAAATTGAGGAGACCCACACCAAGATAAATTTTATAATCAAAATGTTGAAAGTCAAAGATGGAGAGTCTTGAAAGCAACAAGAGAAAATTGACTCATCATTTACAAGGGAGCCTCCATAAAATTACTAGCAGACTTCTAAGCAAAAACTTGCAGGCCAGAAGGCAGTGTTGAAATAAAAATTAAAAAAAAAAACCTCTTATCAATTAACAATTCTATATCCAGCAAAACTATCTTTCAAAACTAAGGGGGAAATGAAGGTACTCACATTAATCAAAAGCTGAGGGCAAGAGGATTGGCCAAGATGGCAGAGTAGAAGGACACTCATAGCACTCCCTCTCCCACAAACACACCAAAACTCACATCCACGGACCTATTCAGCCATCCAGAGCACCTACTGAACTCTGACAGAACATCACCTTCTTCAAAGACAAAGAAGCCACGAATTTTGTAGGAGAAAAGGGAAAAAGAAAGAAGAAAAAGCAAAACAGTGTGGGACCAGTCCCATGGGGAGAAAGGGGGCAAAGGAGGAATAGCACTCATTCACTGGGTCTCTCCCTCTCCAACGGAGAGGTCAACAGGATGGAGGGGGAACCTCTGAGGGTCAGATCTGTGTGGAATAGCCCTTGACTGACAGAACTAAGTTAAACGGGCAGAGAAGGTCTCTACAGCCCTCAGCTCTAGAGTCAAAATGGCAGGTGGGAAGCAGGATAGGCTGCCTTAGCCAGGCAGAGAACTGGGCAGGCTGTACAGAGGACACCCCGGGGGAATGCAGGATGCTGTGTGCCATTGCTGGGAGGGTATAAAGAGCAGAAAAACCTGGGTATTCCATAAAATATATATATATATATATATATATATATATAAGCAACACAGCTGGTGTGCCCTGGGGGGAAGGGTGCCATAGACTCTATCTCTGAAATCCTGCCTAACCAGTCATCCGGAGAAGAGAGGTGGGGCTCAGCCACAGCCACCATATCCTCGTGCTTAGCACCCAGGTGGGGGCAGGGCCAAAACCTGAATTCATACTTAGGGCTTAGCAGCTTCATAGGCTAGACTTGTAAAAACTGGAGGCAGACAGGATCGTTCTGCCCTGGTACCTCTAAGAACTCATGCCTCCAAGACAAACAAACAAGGAGCTGAGTTTTGGCATGGAACAGGGGCAAGTGCTGTTCCCTCATGTTCCCTGAGCCCACCTATGGAGTGAGGACACGAGGCAGAACAGGCTGCTGCACAGAGTAGGCAAGCAACTGATGCTGGGAGAGGGCAGGACCCATCCAACTCCACCCTACTCAACACCACCCCCACCCACACCACTTCACCCACCTACCATGCAGGAGCACAGAACTTGACCACAGTCTTGGCAGGGGGCATGATCTGCTGGCTGACCAGCACTGGGAGCAGCAAGATCAGGGACACCAACTGAGGGCCTCTGGAAGCAGCAAGCTGAGTTTGCACAGCAGGGCAAGGACAGAAAGACCTCTCAGTAAAACCAATAAGAGTGCACAGTCTCCATGGGAACATATCCAATTTATTTTTCTTTTTTTCTCTGTTATATTATCTTTTACTTTTTTAATTTTTACTTTTTAAATAATTGTATGTTTCTCTATTTTAATCCCTTTTAAATTATTCTTTTAAAATGTTTTTTTATTATTATTTTAAAATTCACCTCAATTTCCTTTTCATTTCTCTTAGTTTTGTTCTCCTGTTATTGATTATACTCAGTTTTCATTTTTTTCTTTTCTCCTCTTTTAAGGTTTTTAAAAATACATCTCAACACGATTTTTTTTGCTTCAAATTATTCTTCTGTTACTGATTATACACTGTTTTCAAACAGTTTTTTTTTTTTTTTTTGCTCTTCTTTCGAAATTCTCTCTTTTTTTAAGTTTTATTCCTGGATACACTTAAGATAGAGAAATAAATAAACTCCTTAAGGGCCACAATAAATAACTGATACTCCATAAGCCACAGTGCCAGAGAGATATGAGCAAGATGAAGATGCAGAGGAACTTCTCCCAATTAAAGAAATAAGAGAAATCCCCTGAAAGAATGACCAATGAAATAGACATTGATAGCCTACTAGATCAAGATTTCAAAAAAAGGAGGGATCAAAGTACTGAAGGAACTGAAAGAGATAGTGTTTACAGACAAAGAATAGATCAAAAATAGAATTGAAGCTATAAAGAAGAGCCAAGTAGAATTGGTAAACTCATTTGTGGAGATGAGAGCTGATCTAAAGGCTGTATAAAGCAGGCTAGATAATGCAGAGGAACAAATAAGTGACTTAAAAGGCAGGACAACAGAAAGCATTCAATCAGAACAGCTGAGAGAAAAACAATGAAAATAATATAAGGGACCTATGGGATAATACAGAGCATGCCAATCTATGCATAATAGGGGTTCTAGAAGGGGAAGAAAGAGCAAAGGAGATTGAAAAGGTATTTGAAGAAATCATGACTGAAATTTTCCCAAACCTAAAGAAGAAATCAGATATCCAAGTACAGAAAGTTCAGATGGCCCCAAACAGGCAGAATCCCAACAGAATCACACCAAGATATATTATACTCAAGATGGCCAAGGTTAAGGATAAAGAAATGATCCTAAAGGCAGCAAGAGAAAAACAAACAGTAAGTTGCAAAGGAACCCTCATTAGGCTTTCAGCTGATTTCTCTACACAAACACTACAGGTCAGAAGGGAGTGGCAAGATATATTCAAAGTCCTGAAAAAAAAAAAAGATGGAGCCTAGCATATTTTATCAAACAAGGCTATCCTTTAGAATAGGAGAGATAAAGAACATCACAGACAAGCAAAAACTAGAAGAATTTAGCAACACTAAACCAATGCTAAAAGAAATATTGAACGGTCTACTATAAATAGAAAAGAAGCAGGATGCTACAGAAAGGAGAAAACCGTAACTGGAGAAGTGATAACTACCATTCATTACAAATAGAATAAACATGAAATTGTAAAATAAGACATCTAAATCATTAAGAGTGGGAGAGGGAAGCAAGAAAATAGAGACTTTTTTTCTTTTTTAAATTTTTTGTTCTCTCTAGGATAGGTTTGAGCTTATATTACTATCTGTTTAATACAAACAGTTAGAGTAATGGGTTAATATACATGGGAAAAAAGGGTAACTGCAAGCCAAAAACTTACCTTTGAGTCACAAAAACTAAAGAAAATCCAAGATAATACAAAGGCAAATTATCAAACAACAAAAGGAAGAAGAAAGGAACAAAGAGGAAGTAACAAATCAACTACAAAACTAAGATCAAAATGGCAATAAACACACACCTATCATTAATTACTGTAAATGCCAATGGACCAAATGCTCCAATCAAAAAACATAGAGTGGCAGATTAGATAATGAAAAAAAAGAACCTTCAATATGCTGCATAAAAGAGAACCACTATAGGGAGAAGGACACATATAGATAGAGAATGAGAGGATGGAAAAAGATATTCCATGCAAATGGAAATGATAAGAAAGGAGGAATAGCAATACTGATTTCACACAAAATTAACTTTAAAACAAAGGCCAGAAAGAAAGATGAAGAAAGACTTTTGTTAATGGTTAAAAGAGTAATAAAAGATGAGGATATTGTACTCGGTAATATATATGCACCCAGTATAGGAGCACCTAAATACATAAAGTAAATGCTAATATATAAATGGAGAAATGGATTGGAAAACAATCATCATTGGAGATTTTAATACCACATTAACATAACTGGAAAGATCTTCCAGACAGAAAATAAATAAGCCAACAGAGAAATTAAATGATACAACAGAGCAATTAGATTTGGTGGATATTTTCAGAGCATTATACTACCCAGAAATAAAATATAAATTCTTTTCAAATGCACATGGACCATTTTACAGGATTGAACATGTACTTGGGCACAAAAGAAGCCTCAACAATTTTAAGAAGATAGAAATTATCTCAAGCATCTTTTCTGACCACAATGCCATGAAAGTAGTAATCAACTACAGAAAAACAAGGGAAAAAATGACAGAATGGAAGTTAAACAACATCCTACTAAAAAATCAATGGGTCAATGGTGAATTCAAATATGAAATTAGAAATACCTTGAAACAAATGACAATGAAAACACAACCACAGAAAATTTATGTGACACAGCAAAGGCAGTGCAAAGAGGGAAGTTTATAACAATACAGGCCTACCTCAAAAAAGAAGAATAATCTCAAATAAACAATCTAACCCACCAGCTAAAAGAATTAGAAAAAGAAGAGCAAAAAATACCCAAAAGTCAGCAGAAGGGAGGAAATAATAAAAATCAGGGAATAAATAAATAGAGATTAAAAAAAAAAACAATAGAAGAAGTCAATCAAATCAAGAGCTGGTTTTTTGATAGAATAAATTAAATCAACAAATTTCTGGCCAAGCTCACAAAGAAGAGAAAAGAGAGAGCATAAATAAGCAAAATAAGAAAGGTAAATGGAAAAATTACAACCAATAGCATAGAAATACAAAATATCATACGAGACTATTATGAAAAACTATATGGAACCAAATGGATAACCTAGAGTAGATGGACAACTTTTTGGAAACATACAGTCCGCCAAGACTGAGCCAAGTAGAAACTGACCACTTGAACAAACCGATCACTAGTAATGAAATCAAATTAGCAATAAAAACCTCCCTAGACATAAAAGTCCAGGACCGGATGTCTTCACCAGGGAATTCTACCAAACACATAAAAAAGAATCCATACCAGTCCTTCTCAAACTCTTCCAGAAGATTGAAAAGGAGGGAATACTCCCAAACTCATTCTATGAAGCCACCAACACCCTGATATCAAAACCAGGCAAGGACACTACCAAAAAAGAGAATTATACGTCAATATCACTGATGAGCATAGATGCAAAAATTCTCACCAAAATAATAGCAAAATGAATCCAACAACACATTAAAAAAATTATACATCATGACTGAGTGGGGGGTTCATCCCAGGGACACAAGGGTGGTTCAACATATGCAAATCAACGAACGTAATACATCACATCAACAAGAGAAACAACAAAAACCACATGATCATCTCAATAGATGCAGAAAAAGCCATTTGATAAAATTCAACACCCATTTATGATAAAAGCGCTCACCAAAGTGGGTATAGAGGGAACATATCTCAGCATAATAAAAGCTATATATGACAAATCTACAGCCAGCATAGTACTCAACAGTGAAAAATTCAAAAGCTTCTCACTAAAATCTGGGACAAGACAAGGATGCCCACTATCACCAATCCTATTCAAAATAGTTTTGAAAGTCCTAGCCACAGCAATCAGGCAAGAGAGAAAGATAAAAGGGATCCAAATTGGAAAATAAGAGGTAAAAATGTCACTATATGCAGATGGCATGATACTATATACTGACAACCCTAAAAGGTCACACAATAACTACATGAACTAACTGAAGAATTCAGCAAGGTAGCAGGTTACAAGATTAATTTGCAAAAATCAGTTGCATTTCTTTACACTGATGATGAATCAACAGGAAAAGAAACTAAGGAAGCAATCCCCTTTAAAACAGCATCCAAAGTAATAAAATACCTAGGAATAAATCTAACCAAGAAGGTGAAAGAAATATACATAGAAAACTATGAACTATTGATTAAGGAAATTAAAGAAGACTTAAAAAATGGAAAGATATCCCATGCTTCCAGATTGGAAGAATCAATATTATTAAAATGATCATACTGCCCAAGACAATCTACAGATGTAATGCAATCCCTATCAAATTACCCAGGACATATTTCATAGAACTAGAACAAATCATAATAAAATTTATATGGAACCACAAAAAGCCTAGAATTGCCAAAACATTACTGAAAAAAAAGAAAGAGGCTGGAGGAATAAATCTCTGAGACTTCAGACAATACTATAGAGCTACAGTCATCAATACAGCATGGTATTGGTATAAAAACAAACATATAGACCAATGGAACAGAATAGAGAGCCCAGAAATGAACCCACAAACTTTTGGTCAACTAATTTTTGACAAAGGAGGCAAGAGTATACAATGGAATAAAGACAGTCTCTTCAGCAAATGATGTTGGGAAAACCTGACAGCAGCATGTAAAGCAATGAAGCTAGAACACTCCCTTACACCATACACAAAAATCAACTCAAAATTGATCAAAGACTTAGGCATAAGACAAGACACAAGAAAACATAGGCAAAACATTATCTCACATACATCTCAAAAATGTTCTCCTAGGGCAGTCTACCCACACAATAGAAATAAAAGCAAGAATAAACAAAGGGGACCTAATTAAACTTACAACTTTCTGCACAGCAAAGGGAACCTTAAACAAAACAAAATGACAACCTACAGAATGGGATAAAATTTTTGCAAGAGATGAAACTGACAAAGGATTGATCTCCAGGATATATAAGCAGCTCATATGACTTAATAAGAAAAACAAACAAACAAACCAATCCAAAAATGGGCAAAAGACCTAAACAAGCAATTCTTCTAGGAAGAAATACAAATGATCAAAAGGCACATGAAAAAATGCTCAATATCACTAATTATCAGAGAAATGGAAATCAAATCTACAATGAGTTATTACCTCATATTGGTCAGAATAGCCATCATTCAAAAGTCCACAAGTGATAAATACTGGAGAGAGTATGGAGAAAAGGGAACCCTCCTTCACTGCTGGTTTGAATGCAGTTTGGTGCAGCCACTGTGGAAAACAGTATGGAGATTCCTCAGAAGACTAGGAATAGACTTACCATATAGCCCAGTAATCCTACTTTGGGCATATATCCAAAAGTAAGTCTACTTCAAAAAGACGCCTGCATCCTAATGTTCATTGCAGCACTATTTACAGTAGCCAAAACATGGAAAAAGCCTAAATGTCCATCAATAGATGACTGGTTAAAGAAGATGTTGCATAGTTATTAAATTGAATACTATTCAGCGATAAAAAGTGACAACATATCGCCATTTGCAGCAACATGGTTGTCTCTGGATAATGTCATTCTAAGTGAAGTAAGCCATAAAGAGAAAGAAAAATACCATATATTATCCCTCATATGTGGAATATGAGGAAAAAAAGGAAGGAAAAGACAAAAGAACATAAACTCAAAACAGATACAGACTCATTGACATAGCATACAAACTTGTGGTTGCCAGGGGTATGGGGGTGTGAAGTGAGACTGGGAGTTCAGAATTTGTAGATACTTACCAGTATATATAGAATAGATAAACAAGATTATAGTGTATAGCACAGGGAAATATATACAAGATCTTTTGGTAGCTCATGATGAAAAAGAATGCAACAATGAATATATGTATGCTCATGTATAGCTGAAAAATTGTGCTCTACATTGGAAATTGACACAGCATTGTAAACTGACTATAACTCAATAAAATAAAATTAAAAAAAAACAAATAAGCTACCAGGATATATTGTACAATACAGGGGTTAAAGCCATTATTCTATAATAAGTATAAATGGAATATAACCTATAAAATAGTGAATCACTATGTTGTACACCTGAAACTTACATAATACTTTACATCAAATATACCTCAATAACAAAATTAAATTCGAAAAAAAGAAAGCTGAGGGTATTGATTATTACTTGATTTGCCCTATACGAAATGCTAAAGAGAGTCTTTTGGGTTAAAATAAAAGGATTCTAGTAAAACAAAAATGTATAAAGAAATAAAGATATCCAATAAAGGTAAATAAATGGTCAATTCTAAAAGCCATTATTATTGTAGTTTTATTTATAAATAGACTTTTAATTTTCTTCAGGATTTTAAAGACAATAGTATAAAATAACTATAAATATGTTATTAGGCACATAATGCATAAAGATGCAATTTATGATATCAATAACATACAAGGGACAGATCTGAATAGAAAGAGGTTCTGTATGTGATTGAAGTTAAATCAGTGCTAATTCATATTAGATTTTAAATAAGAAAATATCTATAGACTATACACAAATGGAAATTAAAATGCTTAATTATTAAAAGAAATAGCTAAGCACAAAGAAAGACCGTAAAGGGAGGAAAAGAGGGACAAAAAAGCTATGACATACAGAAAACAGACAATGAAAGAAGTAATTCATTTCTATTCAGTATTTACTTTAAATATAAATAGATTAAACTATACAATCAAAAGACAACAATTAGTAGAATGGATTAAAAAAAACAGAAACCAATGATATGCTTTCTACATGATAATTTTAGATCTAAAACCACAAATAGGTTGAAAATGAAAGAATGGGGAAAGATATTATGTGTAAATAGCAATCAAATGAAAGCTGGATGGGGCAAAGCCAATATCAGACAAAATAGACTTTAAGTTAAAAACTATTGCAAAGCAGCTCATACAACTCATAACAACAACAAAAAAAAATAAACAAACCAATCAAAAATGGACAGAAGACTTAAATATTAATTTCAACAAAGAAGACATACAAATGGCCAGCAGGCATGTGAAAAAGTATTCAATATTGCTAACAATCAGAGAAATGAAAATGACAGCTACAATGAGATATCACCTCACACCAGCCAGAATGGCCATCATTAAAAAGTCAACAAACAATAAATGATGGAGATAATGTGGATGAAAAGGAACCCTATTAACACTCTTGGTGGGATTGTAAATTGGTGTAGCCACTATGGAAAACAGTATGGATGGTCCTTAGAACTAAAAATAAAGATACCATATGATCCAGCAATCCTGCTCCTGGGCATATATCTGGAGAAACTCTAATATAAAAATATATACCACCATGATGTTCATAGCAGTACTATTTACAATAGCCAAGGCATGGAAGCAACCTAAATGTGCACTGACAAATGAATGAATAAAGAAGATGTAGTGTGTATGTACAATGAAATAATACTCAGCCAATAAAAAGAATGAAATAATGCAATTTGCAGCAACACGGATGGACCTAGAGATCATTATACTAAGTGAGGTATGTCTGACAGAGAAAGAAAAATACCATATGATATCATTTATATGTGGAATCTAAAATATGATACAAATGAACTTATTTACAAACCAGAAATACAAAGACAGACATAGAAATCAAACTTACGGTTACCAACGGGGAAAGGGGGTGGGGGGAGGATAAATTAAGAGTTTGGGATTCTCAGATGCACACTACTATGTATAAAATAGATAAACAACAAGGTCCTACAGTATAGCATAAGGAACCATTTTCAATATCTTATAATAACTTGTAAAGGAAAAGAAAAAAATATATATATATATTCATATCTGAATCACTCTGTTGTACACCAGAAATTAACACAACATTGTAAATCAACTATACTTCAATTACAATTAAAATTAAAAATTAATAAAATATAAATAATAAAAATAAAGACTGTTGCAAGAAAAATGAAGTTTATATATTGATAAAAAGATCAATTCATCAAGAACCTATAACAATTATAAATGTATATGCACTAAACGCCACATAACCCAAAAACATATGAATCAGACACTGACAGAAATGAAGGAAGATCAAGCTACATAATAATAGTTGAAGACTCCAATATCCCACTTTCAATAATAGCTAGAACATGTAAACAAAGATTAATAAGAAAATGGAGGATTAGAACACACCATAAACCAATTAGACCTAAAAGAAATATAAAGAACAGTCCACTCAACAACAGCAGAATGCATTTTTTTCTGAAATGTATATGAAATATTCTTCAGGAAAGACCACATGTTAGGCCACAAAACAAGTCTTACAAGTTTTAAAAGAAGTTTTAAAATATTGAAATTATATAAAATTTCCAATTACAATAGAATAAATTTAGAAATCAATAATAGAAGAACACTGAAAGTTAACAAATATGTGGAAATTCAAAAGCACAGTTTTAAACAATTAATGGGTCAAAGAAGAAGTCAAATGGGAAATTAAAAATACTTAGGGACTAATGAAAATGAAAATAAAACATGCCAAAATTATGGGAAACAGTGAAAGTGGTGTTTAAGAGAAATTTATAGCTGTAAGTGCTTACATTAATAAAGAAGTTTTTTGATCAATCACCTATTCCAAACTTTAAGGAACCAGAAAAAGAAGAGCAAACCAAATCCAAAACTAGCAAATGGAAAAAATGAAGATTACAGCAGAGTTAAATGAGTGAGAATAGACAGAAAAAAATCAATGAAACCAAAAGTTTAAAAGTTCAAAAAGATTAAGAACAATCACATACCTTTTGCTATATGGACTAAGAAAAAAGACAGAAGACTTAAGTTACTAAAATCAAAAGTGAAGATGGGGATATTACTGTGAATTCTACAAAAATAAAACATATTATAAAAAGAATACTATGAACAATTGTATTCCAACAGATTGGTTGACCTAGATGAAATGAATAGATTCCTAAATAGAAAACTTAACAAGGCTAACTCATGAAAAGACAGACAATCTGAATCAACCCATAACTTTTAAGGAGATTGAATCAGTAATAAAAACCTCCTGACAAACAAAAGCCCTGGACTAGATGGCTTCACTGGTGGATTCTACCAAACATTTAAAAGAAATGCTAATGCTAATCCTTCTCAAACTTTTCAAAGAAAATCGAAGAGGACAAAACACTTCCTAACTCATTCTAGGAGGCCAACATTACCTTGATACCAGAATCAGATGAGTTCACAAGGAGAATAAATTATAGACTTTAAAGTTCTCATTACAAGAAAAAATTTATGTAACTATATATGGTCATGGATGTATCTAGACTTACTGATTTATTGCGATGATCCTTTTGCAGTATATACAAATATTGAATGTTGTATAACCTGAAACTAATATAATGTATGTCAATTATACCTCAATAAAAATGATAATTTTATATATATTTTACTGTAATGAAAATAGCCCCTCATGGGCACCAAATGTGCAAATTGTTTCATAATTTAAGAGATTTCCATTCCCTAAAAAGAAAAGAAAAGAAAGACACTGAACTCGGTTGAGGTTCTATGGGACATCTTAAGTGAGA
Organism: Camelus ferus; assembly: GCF_009834535.1. NCBI lineage: Eukaryota > Metazoa > Chordata > Mammalia > Artiodactyla > Camelidae > Camelus > Camelus ferus. The sequence continues at coordinate 4,541,507 of NC_045732.1, forward strand.
TTACATTTAAACTTCCTCCACTAAATATAATATTAGCTGTTTTTTGGGCACATAATTTTTAAAATAATAACTTTACTAAGATATCATGCAAAGACTATACAATTCGTCCACTGAATGTGTGCAATTTAGTGGATTTTGGTATATTCACAGGGTTGCACAATCATCACCACAATCAATTTTAGAACATCTCATCACCCTAATTAGTAGGTACATAACATTCATAAATTTAATGATATTCTCTTTCATTACTAAATTGCCAAGAAATGTTGTTATTTTTGTTGTTGTTATCATCAGTAAGACTTAAACTTTAGCAAATATTTTCCTGTATCAATAGAGATATTTTCCTGTACAGAGGTAACTATGTAATCAATTTCCTTTAGCCTATAAATGAGGTAAGTGCAAATATATGTTACAAATATAGCATGGTTCCCAGTACAAACAATGTTAGTTTCCTTTCCCTTCATCATGCCACAGATCAACTGTCTTTCACATGTATCTGGCTGTTTCATAAAGCATCTTTCTTTAATTTACCCAAGTCACTCCAAAAATTCAGAATAATTTTGACTCCTCCTCTACCCCTCAGAAACAAAGCTCAATCCATTTTTTCATAAAATGTCTTTCAGGGTTATACCTTCCTCCCTTTTCCAATAGCTGTCAATAGAATCTGGGCCTATACACCTAAGGCAAGTAGCACTGTGGCAAGAGGCAGCTAGCTAGCCTCCTAGCCACCAGCCTTTCTCTACTCTATCTTGGGTCTGCCAGATCTCATTCTCAGACAATATTAATAGCTTCACATCATTGGTAACCCAGAATCTGACCATGTTTTTTCATTATCTGTGCACTCAAACTTAACCACATTTGACTTATGGAACTCCAGCTACTCTATCTGCTCCCATTCTTCTTGGGCTTATTAGTCCCAGGAAAATCCCTCCTTACTGCCCTCAGTGCAAACTTGGTCATTCCTATTTCTATGTTTGCTTTCCCTGTTAGCCTAATTAAAATCTATTTTCTTTTCCAATTGAGATCCTGCCCATCTTTTAAGCTCCAGTCCAAGAGAAATTATCTTGTTGTCTACTCTCATCACAACTTGTCCATCCCATTGCCTGGCCACTCAGTGTGCTTGAAATGACTTGTACAAGATCTACTTCCCATGTTAGATTACAAACATCATGAATGCAGGCTTAAAGTCTGTCTTACTCAGTTTTATTCTCAATGTCCAACACTATATCTAGCACATATGGGTCACACAATAACTATTCATTGAAATTAATAGACTCAAACACCAAAGTACCCATATGTATGCCAAAGCTATCAATCTTGGTCTTCAGTTCACCATACATATTCTTGTCAGTAAAGACAATTTGTCAACAGTATAACTCAATTGACACTGAGCATCTCACCAGTTTGTGGTCTCCTTTGAATGCCAAAGTACAATTTTATTAATCTTTCTACAGCCATCTAATTCTCTAGCATATAGCCAAGTCCTGGCACAAAAGTAGTGCTCAATTTATAGTTCATAAATGGATTTTGTTGTTGAAATTTTTTTAATTTTATAAGCCTTTCCACTTGAATTCACAAATTGAAAAACATTCTTTGTATTGTCAGACCACACATTCAGATTTTTTATTTCAAAAATATGGATTGTATACATATATGCCAGTTGCTGGAATAACCACACTGCAAACACCATCCTTTCTCTTTCCTGGATTCCTACTTATTATCTAGGCCACACTGCCCAACATTCAACTTTTATCAATATTAATAGAACAATTGCTATTTCCTCTAGGCTGGAGACTTTGGTATTTATTCTTACATTCACAACAACTCCGTAAGTACCAGTATTAGCCTATTTTACAGTTGAGGAAACAGGATCACAAGAAGATCTGGAAATCAAATTCAAATCCAGTTGTGTCTGACTTCAAAGGCATACACTCCAAACCACCATGCTAATGGCTTTCAAATTATTTGACCAAAGCCCACAGTAAGAAATTCACTTTACATTGCAAACCTCTATGCACTACTACACTTGCATATGTATGTACATAAACATATACAGACCAGAACTTACAAAACAGTACCTGCAATGTACACAATCTTCTATTCTACTCTATTGTACACTATTCCATTCCATTTCATCCATCCATCCCATCCCATTATATTATTTAGAATGTTGATCTCCATATCTTATATTGATTTCACAATCCACTAATGGATTGTGACTCCTAGTTTGGAAGACACTGCGCTGCACTGTGCTAAAACCTCAAATTCATTCATCTTTCAACACCCCTGCTGTCACCATCTTAGTCTAGGCCACCAACATTTCATGCTTGGATTATGGAAAGAGTCTCCTCACTGGGCTCCTTACTTCTACTCTTGTTCCATTCTCCACACAGGAGTCAGAAGAATCTTTTGAAAGCTTAAATCATGTCAATCCTCTATTCAAAATCCTCCAAAGACTTCCTATTACAGTTAGAATAAAATGTGAACTCCTCATCATTGCCTACAAAGCCCTGCATAATCTAGACCTTACCTACGTTTCTAATTTCATGTAATTCTGTCTCCCTTTCTCACTATGCTCCAACCACATGAGCCTTCTTTTTGTTCCTCAAACACAAAGTTTGTTCCTGATGAGGGTTTTTGCCCTTGCTTTCCTTCTACTTGGAATGCTCTGTGCCCCAACTTTCCCATGACTGGCACTTTATCTTCCTCAGATCCCAGCACAAACAACATCTCTTCAGAGAGGCCTTTTCTGACTACTCACTCTAAAGTAGTCACCCAAACCCACCCAATTTCCTTTTGCATAACATTGTAAGATATTTCTCTCATGGCATTTACCACTATTTAAAACTGTACTATTGATTTGTGTGTATGTTTATTGTCTGTCTTATTCACTGCTATATCCTGAGCACCTAAAACAGTGTTTGGAACATAGCAGGTGCTTAACGAATATTTTCCAAATGAATGAATTAATGTTTCATGGGCATCTTCTCTCCCCCTTGGGATTGGTAGCTCCTTTAGTACAGGTAATGTGCCCAATTTTTCTGGCTCCTCCAGGGCCAAGCCTGACTCTGTGTCCACTCTGACATGATTCAGGCTGGCCCATTTGTTGTTTCAGCTGCTGTTATCAAACTGAGTTGGAATAATAGGATAGCTTAATTCTACCCACCTCACCCCTCACCACTTCTTTTTGAAGGTAAAAATCCACTGAGCAGCCAAGGAAGGAGCTCTGAGATAAACTCGAAGTCCCTGCATCCAACTAGTCATCTATAAGCTTTAGGGTAGAATGAGCTTTGGAGCAGCTGGTTAAATAAAATGGTCCTCCCCACAGACACCAAGAAACCTGCTCCAAATAGGATTTATACCACAGCATAAAAGTAATTCCTTTGTGTTTCCAAACCCAGTTCTTCCTAGAGTGTGATCACCTGCAAGCCTTCTCTTTATTCTCACTGTCCGAGAGACAGAGACAGAGACAGAGAAAGAGATCCCAGTACCTGCTTGAAGGTCAGGAATGAAGACCAGAGAAAGATACATAACGAGCCTATAGCCAGTCAGTGGCTGGAATCCAGGCATTCTGGGAATTCAGATTCCCTAAATCTAAATTTCAAGGCTTTAAGAGGCTGTGAGCTGTCCTAGTCAATACAGGACTCTGGAAACAGACCAGTCATCAGAGCCAATGGGTTTCTTTTCTTTTTTTTTATCTTATTATTTTTAATATTTTTTAATGATTTATAATCATTTTACAATTTTGTGTCAAATTCCAGTGTTCAGCACAGTTTTTCAGTCATTCATGGACATATACACACTCATTGTCACATTTTTTTCTCTGTGAGTTATCATAACATTTTGTGTATATTTCCCTGTGCTATACAGTATAATTTTGTTTATCTACTCTACAATTTTGAAATCCCAGTCTATCCCATCCCACCCTCCATCCTCCTGGCAACCACAAGTCTGTATTCTCTGTCTATGAGTCTATTTCTGTCTTGAATTTATGCTTTGTTTTTGTTTGTTTGTTTGTTTTTGTTTTTGTTTTTTAGATTCCACATATGAGCGATCTCATATGGTATTTTTCTTTCTCTTTCTGGCTTACTTCACTTAGAATGACATTCTCCAGGAGCATCCATGTTGCTGCAAATGGCTTTATGTTGTTGGTTTTTATGGCTGAGTAGTATTCCATTGTATAAATATACCACCTCTTCTTTATCCAGTCACCTGTTGATGGACATTTAGGCTGTCTCCATGTTTTGGCTATTGTAAATAGTGCTGCTATGAACATTGGGGTGCAGGTGTCATCCTGAAGTAGGGTTCCTTCTGGATACAAGCCCAGGAGTGGGATTCCTGGGTCATACAGTAAGTCTATTCCTAGTCTTTTGAGGAATCTCCACACTGTTTTCCATAGTGGCTGCACCAAACTGCATTCCCACTAGCAGTGTAGGAGGGTTCCCCTTTCTCCACAGCCTCTCCAGCATTTGTCATTTGTGGATTTTTGAATGACGGCCATTCTGACTGGTGTGAGGTGATACCTCATTGTAGTTTTGATTTGCATTTCTCTGATAATTAGTGATATTGAGCATTTTTTCATGTGACTTTTGATCATTTGTATGTTTTCCTTGGAGAATTGCTTGTTTACGTCTTCTGCCCATTTTGGTCAACTAATCTTCGACAAAGGAGGCAAGAATATACAATGGAATAAAGACAGTCTCTTCAGCAAATTGTGTTGGGAAAACTGGACAGCAGCGTGTAAAACAATAAAGCTAGAACACTCCTTTACACCATATACAAAAATCAACTCAAAATGGATCAAAGACTTAAACATAAGACAAGATAAAATAAACCTCCTAGAGGAAAACATAGGCAAAACGTTATCTGACATACATTTCAAAAATTTTCTCCTAGAAGAAATAAAAGCAAGAATAAGCAAATGGGACCTAATGAAACTTACAAGCTTCTGCACAGCAAAGGGAACCAGAAGTAAAACAAGAAGACAACCTAAGGAATGGGAGAAAATTTTTACAAATGAAACCGACAAAGGTTTGATCTCCAGAATATATAAGCAGCTCATACAACTCAATAAGAAAAAAAAGGGGTTTCTTTTCTTAAAGACAAGATACAGGGAAAATAAGGGGAAACCTTCAGTCATAGGCAGCAGGTCTCTCAGGCAAGGTGCTTTGTCCTCCTCTGCTCACAAGGGGTGAGCCAGTGAGGGGATGTGTCCCTCAGTCTCATGTGGCCCAGCCAGATGAAAGAAGCAGACTCAGGGAAATAAATGCAGTCTCTGGCTTCTGGATCTCTGAAGGGCTCAGTAGCAAAGGAAGCAGAATACTTTTTGTGGCCCCAATGTGCTTAAACAAGACGTCTCCAGGTTGGACCTTCATGGCCTCATCTCAGCTGGACTAACTCCCAGCTGGTCTCTATGCCTCCAGTTCCCCTGAGAATGTCCCAGGAAAGCTGGCCTCCAGAACTTTGCTAACAGGAGCTCCCATCTTCTTAGCATGCAGCATGACAGTGTAGTACAGAGTCAAAAGGCATGGATTCTTGAAGTTAGACTTCATGAATTCAAATACTAATCTCACCTCTTCTTAGCTGTGTGATCTTGAGCATGTTTTCTGAAACAGTCTGCGACTTTGATTTCCCATCTGTAAAATGGGGATTATAGTCAGTGTTCCCACTTCATGGAGTTGTGGTGAAAATTAAATAGGTAATTGTATGTAAAGTACTTAGAATGATGCTTAGTTTTTTGTTGTTGTTATTATTTGTAGTAGTATTTAATCTTCAAACTCAGATCAGTCCCTATCTTCTCTTCAAAGCCTGTTTTGACACCTAGAAACTGTTATCCCTTATGTTCTCCTATAACATCTCATCTTAGAGTGACAGAGCAGGATATAAAATTAAGGCCCAGAGAGGGTATGGGTCTTGTCCCAAGTTATCCTGAAGGATTGGTAAAGTTAAGGGTACATTTAGGTTACCTATATCCTCAAAGCCTTCACATGCTTTGAATCCTTTCTTTCAATTCCTTTCAATCTTACAGAAAAATACAAATAGCAGGAGCCCCAAAGTAGTCATAAAACAAATGTTTCAAAATAGCCTTTAAATGGCCTCAGTATGCTGGGTCAGAAGGATGGAGGTACATGTGGTACAGGTTGGGAAAAAGATCATGTATGAGGAATGTGAGCACTAAATGTCTGGGGTTGGTTCAGGAATCCAACTCTGGGTCACACTCAGGCTCAGGTACACCCACTCTTTCCATCCAGAATTTCTAGCCTTGGCCAAATGAGTGACAAGGGGATAGTCATTCTTCAAGGAGGCTGAGACTGTATCATTAGTGTTGAGGTACAGGAGAAAGGGAGAACAGTATGTGGGGATTAACTGGGAAGGTTACACATATATAATTTAAAAGATGTCAGTATGAACAAACAACCCTAAAACTTATATGGAATCATAAAAGACCCAGAATTGCCAAAGTGATATTGAATAAAAAAGAACAAAGCTGGAGGAATAACCCTCCAAGATTTCAGAGCTACAGTAATCAAAACAGCATGGTATTGGCATAAAAACAGTCTCTTCAGCAAGTGATGTTGGGAGAATGGGACAGCAGTATGTAAATCAGTGAAGTTAAAACACCCCCTCACATCATACACAAAAATAAACTCAAAGTGACTTAAAAACTTAAATATAAGACAAGATACAATAAATCTCCTAGAAGAGAAGATAGGCAAAACATTCTCTGACATAAATCTTAGCAATGTTCTCCTAGGGCATTCTACACAGGCAATAGAAATAAGAGCAAAAATTAACAAATGGGACCTAATTAAATTTATAAGCTTTTTCACAGCAGAAGAAACCATAAGCAAAACAAAATGACAACCTATGGAATGGGAGAAAATATTTGCCAAAGATGAGACTGACAAAGGCTTAATTCCCAGAATATATAAAACAGCTCATACAATTTAATAAGAAAAAAAATCCAAAAATAGGCAGAGGACCTAAACAAGCAATTCTGCAATGAAGACATGCAAATGGCTAATAGTCACATGAAAAAATGCACAATATCATTAATTATCAGAAAAATGAAAATCAAAACTACAATGAGGTATCACCTCATACTAGTCAGAATGGCCATCATTCAAAAGTCCATGAACAATAAATGCTGGAGAGGCTGTGGAGAAAAGGGAACCCTCCTACTCTGCCAGTGGAAATGTAGTTTGGTGTAGCCATTATGGAAAACAACATGGAAATTCCTCAAAAAACTAAAAGTAGACCTACCGTATGATCCAGCAATCCCACTTCTGGGTATATATCCAGAGGGAACTCTAATTCAAAAATACACATGCACCCCAATGTTCATAGTAGCACTATATACAATAACCAAGACATGGAAGCAACTTAAATGTCCATCGACAGATGACTGGATAAAGAAGATGTGGTATATTTATATAATGGAATACTAATCAGCCTTAAAAAAGAATAAAATAATGCCATTTGCAGCAACATGGATGGACCTAGAGACTGTCATTCCAAGTAAAGTAAGACTGAAAGAGAAAAAAAAAAAACATATGATATCACTCATATGCGGAATTTGAAAAAAAATAAAGGACACTATGAACACATCTACAAAACAGAAGCACTCTAGCAGATATAGTAAACAACGTTATGGCTACCAGGGGAAAGGGAGTGGGAAGGGATAAATTTGGGAGTTTGAGATTTACAAATGTTAGCCTCTATATATAAAAAAAAGATTTTTGTAAAAGTTTGTTCTGTATAGCACATAGAACTATCTTCAATATCTTGTAATAAACTTTAATGGAAAATATGAAAACAAATAAAAGTATGTATATGACTGGGACATTGCATTGTACACCAGAAATTGACATATTGTAATTGACTGTACTTCAATAAAAACAAACAAACAAACAAACAAAAAGGTGTCATGGTTTGACAGCCCTGAGGCATTGAGTAGGCACTAGAAGACAAAGTTATAAAAATTACTAACCATTGGCTTGGCTCTGTGAAATGGCAAGCTCCTTCTGGCTTCCTTGACAGCTCCAAAAAGCCATTAAAATGTGGGCAAGGCTGATTCTGATGAGCTGGGACAGGACTTACAAAGAGATTTGAAGAGAGTTTGGCTTCCCAGGCAGCATCCTCCCTGACAGGCAGGATTCAATCCAGGCTGTTAGAGGTTGGGATAGCCCAGACTTTGGTACACATAGGCTCAGCTTCCAAGGAAGGAAAGCTTCCCCCCAGAATTAAATACACTGGGGAAACTGAGGACAAGTTAGTCAGGTATATTTACCCAGGCATCAGAAGAGAAGAGAAGAGAAGAGAAGAGAAGAGAAGAGAAGAGAAGAGAAGAGAAGAGAAGAGAAGAGAAGAGAAGAGAAGAGAAAAGAAGGAAATGAAATGAAAGGAAATGAAAGGAAATGAAATGAAAGGAAATGAAAGGAAAAGTGAAGAGGATTAAATGTGGTCACACAGTCAGAACAGAAATGTTCTCCTCTCCTTCATTATTTAGACAGGAAACAGAAGTCCCAAAAAGGAAAGAAAGAGATGTGCCCAAGTTCACACAGTGAAATGAGCAAAAGTCAAATTGAGGCTTGAGAATTCTAATTTCCAATCAAGTCATTGGTTTTACCAAAATTGTGAGACATATAATTCATATCAAGATGTATATTCAGTCTTAATTTTCTCCCTTGAAATAAAGTGGTGGTTGAAGAAAACTTTTTCAATTGGGTGTAGCTTCTTCTTCTTCTTTATTTTTATTTTATTTATTTATTTTTTTTTTGATAATCCGGAGAAGTCTGGTCCACAGTTTGAGGCTGACAGAGACTCAACATACAGGGCACTGATGGTATTAATGTTGCCAATCTGACCGAGTCTCTCCCTCTCTTTATCTCTCTCATTCTTTCTGCCTCCCAGAACCACTATGAGAAACAAATAAAGAAATGTTAGCAAAAAGATCCCCTCCTCCAACATACAGAGAACTCTATCCTCTTATTTCTGTAAAATGAATAACAAATGTTCATTGAATACTTAGAATTTGAAATACATTGTTCTGAATTCTTTATATGTATTCATTTATTTTTACAGAAATCATAAAGCAGGTACTATTGTTATCATCTCAACTTTAAGGCAGGTATCAATATTATCATTTCAACTTGAAAGATGAGAAAACTCAAAGTTATATGACTGATCAAATATCACATATCCAGTAAGTAGTGGAGCCAGAATTTGAACATGTTAAGGCTGGGTCTAGAGTTTGCAATGGAAAAGCACCAGTCTGTAATAGCAACAGTTGCTCAATTATCCACATTAGTAGTAAGTCAATGAACAGGAGGTAGCCCAAACACATCAGAGGACAGGTGAGTAATGGAGGAAGGGAAGGAGTCAGCTAAGTTACAGTATGCCTACTTTAAACCAAGCACTTGTCTTTACATTTTCTGAGGCTGGGCTTCAGTCCTGGGTCTGTTCTGGATGCAAAATCAGCACTGTCTCCCCATCATGGACTGAAGTCAGTCCTAGCTCAGCTCTGCCACTGGAACAATAGTAATTCCTGCTGTCATATATTGAGCACTTGCTGTGTAATAGGCACAAAGTTATCTACTTTCTGTGCATTAGTTTATTTAATTCCTATGAGGAAGTTACGATCATTATCTTCAGTTTGCACAGTAGAAAAATGAGGCAACTTATTCAAAGACGTAAGTAACTGAAATAGCCTGTGACCCCAATCAGCAGCCAATCAGGCTTCCTCCAGAGTTTATGAGTATGGGCCTAGGACCACAATTGCCTAGGTAGGAACTCTAGGTACCTAGAACCAATGACTTTCCTCTTGGTGATTTACTCTCTTCCTCTAGCCAATGGGACTAATAGTAGTACATGTCCCTTTGGTTGTTGTAAAGATTACTTGAATGAGTACAGCTAAAGTATCATGCACACAGACAGATCTCAAAAAGAGAGTGGTTTTAATATTATGTAACTTTCAGGCAGTAGCCATGCAGCCTTCAGTGAGTTTGACATTAAACACCAATGTGGTTTCCTTGAGTGAAGGTCAGCATGGGTCATCACACTGCTTTTTATTAGAGGCTGAGGAAAAGGTGAAAATGGAGGGTGTCCCTAACAACTAGTGTATATTCACCTTCTCTCCTCTCCTCTTGCATTACCAATTAGCCATATTGTCTACCAGGAGCACAGGTATTCTCTGTTCACACAGAACTAGCTGAGTGTGACCTTCTGAGTTAAGCTAGATACTTAACCTGCTTGAGCTGATAGCAAGAGGCTTTGATGTGCCTATTCCTGTCAGCCGACTAAACTGTGATCTCCTTATTTCCCCACTACCCATAAGTTCCACAAGTTGTATTTATCATCAATGGGAAAGATAGACTTTTGGTGAGCCTTGGATTCTACAACAGCGTAATTGCCTAGATGGAGGAGATGAAAGATGGAAAACAGGAATAGTCTTGTGAATGTTACATAAAAAAGGTCACTATTAAAAGTGGGAAGAGCACTGAAAGGGAAGTCAAGAGGCTTAAGCTGCATTCCAGTGTCTGGTGGGACAGCAGGTCCATAACAACTGCCTGCTATTTATTGAGGGCTTATGATGTGTCCAGCACTGTGATAGCAGTTTACCCTAAATTACATCATTCAGTTCCCACAACCACCTTGTAAAGCAGGTATTATTAATATGACTTCCCCACTCCCCATTTTATAGAAGAGAAAGGTGAAGCTCCTAAAGGGGATATAACTTGTCCAATATCACACAGCTAGGAAGTGGGCAGAACTAGGATTCAAACTTAAACAATATGAATCTAGGGCTTATTGGGTTAAATAACCTTCATTCCACAGTGAAGCTCTGCAGCTCTGGGACTCACCTTCCCTACTGGTAAATGGAAGTTCCTCTCCAGTTCTGAAATGTAGTAACTTTATTTAAACCCTGGAATGGGTAACTGAGAGAACAATCATGAAAGCTGGGAATGATCTTCTATCTCCTTGGGCAGAGTTAAATGGGGAGTCAGCCAGTGGAAGGCAGAGGAAGAGCCTGGAAACATTGCCTCTTTGGACCATTTCCCACCTGAGGAGCTTGGGATTTATTAGACACCAGCATGTTTGTAGTAATGATTCCTTTTCTCTCCCTATCCGCCCCCGACAGGACCACTGAGAAAGCAGGATAAGCAAAGCCACCTAGCAAAACCTGGCCCCAAGACAAATGCCAAACTCTGTCTAGTCAAATGAGCCCCCAAACCTGGTGGAGTGCAAAGGAAGAATTTGTTTCTTCTCTCCTCCTGAGTTAAGTAGGGGAGGAGGACAGAGTTATCTAAACTAATTTTCAGAGGGAAGGTTTTTACCAGTGAATCTGAGTTCAGATGGAGTTGCTGGATTTCCATATTATATCCCTAGCATTTTCTAAGCATATCATATTCTGTAAGTGATTGCCCACACATTCTCTCTTTGCTAGCCCACAGTAAACCAAGGAGCTAAGGATAAAGAGAAGGAGGAAGGGAAAGGCACATCACAACCATTTTATTGATGGATTAGGAAGCTGAGGCCCAGAGAAGGGAGGGGCAGTGCCCAAGGTCATATAGTCAGGGACACACAGGCCCAGGAGGAATAGAAAAACAAAATTCTGCCCTAACTGCTGGATGGGTCAGTAAGTGGGCACTTGCAATAGACGGAGCTACTTAATTCCATCCCTTGCTGTGGGGAGACACTTCCTAATTCCTGAACAAGATGCTAGGAAGCTGTAAGGGCAACTTCACCTGCATGGTGCCTGCCATGAACTTAGCCAGTCAGGGAGGAGTCAACGTAAGACTATCCACACTGTCCTCTGGAGAAGCCAGAGAAGCTCAGAAAAGACACACATGGCAGCTCCAGAACCTAGAACCCTAAGTGCATTATCCTGTTGTTGGACTTTGGTTTAGATTTTATTTTAACTCATTATAAAATAAGTTACTAATTGATCAAAATTACATAGTCAAACTAGAGGACCATGCATTTTATAAGGAGTCAGGAGAAACAGGGGACCCAGCTGCCCAGATTCCTCTGTGACTTTGATTAAGTGTTGGTCCTGCTTGGAGCCTGAGCTCCTCTTTCTACTACATGAGGGGGCTCTACTCCATTGTTGTTTAAATTTCACTCAAGCACAGGGGTCGAGTGAACCTGGATGGGAGAAAAAATTTGCATCTCTATTTTTCACTAATCTCTGCCTGAAATGTATCATTTCCTTCAATGATGAATGTTGGCAACAAACCACAGTGGTATTGGCTGCACAGATATTTTTGTATCACATTACAATTCTAGCAAAGATGGTAAACATTATTTAAGCTCATCACCACTTAGTAATTATGCTATTAGACTCCCCTCTAGATCTTATTATTTAATGCAGATATACATTACTATATCATAGATTTTAACAGATTTATTGAGACACAATTTATATACCATAAAGTTCACCTGTTTAAAGTGTATAAATCAATGATTTTTGTATATTAACAAGTTGTGAAACCATCTCCATAATCTAATTAGAACATTTCTACCCCTCTAAAAAGAAATCTTGTACCTATTGTTGATGCCCCCCAGCCAAAAATTACCAGGAATATACCTGTAGTTAAACAAGTTAGGTTTATTACTGGTTGCAGGCAGGGAGAACAGAGACCATGGGGAACTATGAGGTATTTCAGTAAGATGTATCAGAATCTACTATAGGATTGGGGTTTTGGTTGGATGATTTGGAAGAGACTGTAAAGAAGTGGGGTTTTGCTTTAGGTTGCATGTTGTCAGAAATTGAGGGCAATTCTCTGATTGCACACCTCAATAAATCTTGTCTATATGGAGGGGAGCCTAGAGTGAGGATAAAGGTATAATTGGTAAAGAAGTAGCAGTTTTGGTCAAGAGAGAGGATGTTTGGTATTTGTGGGCTGTATTTTTGTCTATGCTTAGAAAAAATTATGAAATAGTCTTACTTTGTCTCATTTTATTTTGGTCTCAGAGTAATCTTGCCTGAGGCTGGTATTCTGTGAGATTATTTATATTTTACAGGACAATAACATGACTTGATTGTGAGTGCCAAATCAGTTTCTGAATGCCAGGTGCTATTTTTTTTCTTTTTAGTTCCCTCTTTGGGAAAAGGACAAATGAAGTTGGGCCACAGGACATTAATCCATGATATCCAGATTTTCACCATTGCAGAGATTTTTTTAAGATCAGCAAAAAGTGTGCATTGAATGTCATCTGTAGTTGAACCACAGTTCATTCTTTCCTCTCCCTCTGTTATAGAATTAGCTTTTGAAATATCTGCTCAGCAATTGCTGGTTGAGCAGCATTTCAGACTCTAGATCGGATATATCAGCCAGCTAACTATAACAGAGAACACTGTCAGAAATAAAATGAATATTAGTCCTCATAACATGTCTTGAAATAAATACAAAACAGAAACAGACTCATAGACATAGAATACAAACTTGTGGTTGCCAAGGGGTTGGGGGGTGGGAAGGGACAGACTGGGATTTCAAAATTTGTAGATACTGACAGGCATATGCAGAATAGATAAACAAGAGTATACTGTATAGCACAGGGAAATATATACAAGATCTTGTGGTAGCTCACAGTGAAAACAAGTGTGACAATGAATTTGTTTGTTCATGTATAACTGAAAAATTGTGCTATGCACTGGAATTTGACACAACATTGTAAAATGACTATAAATAAAAACTGTAAAAAAAAAAAGAACTACAATAAAAGGGTATCTTTAAAAAAAAAAAAAAACAGATCTTGAAGTCAGAGGCCTAGAATATAGAAGACAATGAATGAAAATACGTCCAAGAATTCAGCAGGGCCTATTTTGGAAATCCAAGTAGCTTTTTATTTAGCCTAGTCACAAACTATTCTATTTGTCCTGTAGTATTTATATAGCTGCAACAAGAAGTATTTGCTATAGCAAAAACTACTCCTTGGCTGGCTAAGAGGAAACAAAGGGCTATTTCATTATCTATGACAATTTTAGTTAACAAATTTGGACAGTTTGTTGGGCTTTGGAGAAGAAGTTTTATAATGACTTCTGCTAAAGTCAAGTCAAGTTTTGAACCACTTTTTCTAGTTGTATTTTTCCCATTGTAGATTATGAAGTATGTATGGAAAGGAAATCAATATCCTTCTAGGGATTTTTCCTGAATAATCTTACTTGTTTTATTTTGAAGGCTTCTGAGTATCATTTTTAAGGAAGTAAAATTTACTGGAGGGATAGTAATTTTAAAGATCTGGAAATCTCTAACAATTACTTCTAATACACAAGATAAATTAGTATGTGGTAGGCAGATATAAGTGTGATTTTTTTGTAAGAAATAGTATCCTAAGTGCATGAATATGTGGTGTATTCATACAACAAAATATTATTTAGCCATAAAAAGGAATGAATTACTGATACATGCTACAACATGATGAACCATGAACCATGAAAATTATACTAAGTGAAAGAATCCAGACACAAAAGACTGCATATTATACGATTCTGTTTATTTGAAATGTCTGGATAGGCATTTTCACAGAGACATAAATTTGATTAGTAGTTAAGGGCTGGAGAGAGAGAGAGGAATGAGGTATAATTGCTTAATGGGTACAGGATTTGTGTGTGTGAGGGTGTATGTGTGGTGAGTGTGGTGATTGATAGTAATATTTTGGAAGCAGCTAAAAGTGATAGTTGTACATTATTGTGAATATACTAAAAACATTAAATTATATACTTTAATGGTTAAAATAGTGATTTTTATGTTACATGAATTTTATCTCAATGAAAAAAGGTAACAAATAGTACCCTAGTAGAGCACAGACTGTATGAGAGTTTGTTTCATTTATTTTAATAAGATTTAGTTTTTGCTGGGAAACAAGCTGCTGGAAAACAAGCCACTGGAAAACAAGCAACTAGAAAACAGGCTGCACTTAAATTTCCATGAGCTTAAAATATTATATTCACACTTACTTGCTTAAAATACACATGGTTGATTTCTTTTAATGTTTTACACAGTAGATGACCTATAACACATATTATTCTAAAGAAAATTTGTGAGGGGCAATCCTGAGATTGACCAGAAGGGCACAAAGAAGGGCAGGTATTTCTTAGGGTAAAACAATGGATGGTCCTGGAAAGCCAGATCATCCATTAACAGAACTTTGTTCTGGCATGAAATCATGTGGTTTAACAATGGGGAAGTATTTGCTATCTCAAGATGTCCTGGAGCCAATAACAGGATAGACTTAGAAATTTTGCATACCCTGAGGAGGGTGATTGTTCCTGGAAGGGATAGGCCTGAAATTAATCAGTTAATGGGCAAGCAGAACTTAGTGCTTATCACATGGAATATCTAAAGCCCCACCTCTTTGATCCTGTTTGTTTCTGAGCTGTATACTCCTAATAAATATGATGTTGATCAGGCTTTTGGCACTCTAGATCCATGAGCTCTTGTGTCCCCTGGTCCCATCTTTGCTCTTTACTTTGTCTCTTTGTTTCTTAAGTCTTGCATCGCCCATCCTCAGACACGGTCCCGAGCTGCGCTGGACACAGCAAGTTTTGTATACCCAGAGAAGGAAAAATTCCTTGAGTAAAATTAAACCATTCTTGCATAGCAGGCTGAAGTGTCTCTGAAAAGAACAATTGACTATTATAACTAAGACAGCCCCAATATTGGTGCCGATTTCTAATTAACTTGATCTTGTTGATAGAATTATAATGATTTCAGCAAAAGCATTTTGTTGACATGAGATTAAGTTACAATTTTTGCAAGACTGAAAATTGAGATTGATATTACCAGGGAAATTTAAATACCAGAGGAGCCTATTAAAAGAATTTGGCATTCTGAAATATTTTACTGCCAGCTACTAAACTCTTGCCAGTGGAGTCAGGTAAGGGTAATAGAGCCAACAATTCTTTAGTTTCAGAGAGTTGTCTTTGGTATGGGAAAAACATGTAAGAGAGTTTTGTTTTCCCTTAAGTAGTAGAAGGAGAACATAGTGCAAAGTTATAGAATCAAGATAGGGGAGATCATATTACTATTTTAGGGGTGTCAACTTGGGATAATAGACAAGATTAGTAGAAGAGTAAAGGAACAGAAAAGGATGCTGACGAATCCTAAAATTAAACTTTATCTGAAATATTGGACAGAAGCTTTCTATGTCTGAAGTCAGTTGTTTCTGGAGGATTCCTAAGAATCATGTCTAAGATTTCAAAGTGAAATGTATGTCCATTTTTCAGGAGAATGTGATGTATATCTTTTGAATTGGGAAAAATGAATCTAAGGATAAAAATTTTGGGAGTTTTGAAGATGTTTCAGATTTGATATAAATCCATCTGAGTCTGGGCTTTTCTTTATGGGAAGGTTTTTGGTTATTAATTCAATCTCTTTACTTGCAGTAGGTCTATTCAGATTTTCTATTTCTTTTTGAGTTAGTTTCCATAGTTAGTGTCTTTCTGGGAATTTTTGTCTATTCCATTTAAATTATATATTGGCATATACATTTTCATAATATTCCTTTAAAATCTTTTTTTTTATTTCTGTGTGGTTAGTAGTGATGTTCCCTGATTTTAGAAATTTGAGTTTTATCTGTTTTCTTGGTCATTTTGTCAATGGTATCAAACTTTTGAAAGAATCAACTTTTGGTGCTGTTGATTCTTTCTATTGTTTCTATTCTCTACTTCACTTATTTAACTCCAATCTTACTATTTCCTTCCTTCTGCTTACTTTGGGTTTACTTTGCTCTTATTTTTCTGGTTTCTTAAGCTTCTTATAGTCATTTCCAGCTATAAATCTCTCTCTAAGAACTACTTTAGATGTACCTCATAAGGTTTGGTATGTTATGTAATTGTTTTCATTCATTTCAAATTATTTTAAAATTTCCTTTGTGATTTCTTCTTTGAACCATTGGTTATTTAGAAGTGTGCTGTATAAGTTTCATATATTTGTGAATTTCCCAAATTTTTCTTCTGTTGTTGATTTTTAATATAATTTCATTGTTCTTGGAGAACATAATGTGTATGATTTCAATTCTCGACTTCCAGTCAAGATGGTGGTGTGATAAGACCACGAGCTCACCTCTCCTTGGGACTACAATAAAACCAAAATTTACTGCTAGATAACCATCAAAAATAGGCTGGAACCTAGCAAATAATATCTTATTCAACTGGAAACATAAAGAAGGAACCACAGCAGGACCATAGGAGGGACGTGCTCATGATATAGTTGGGCCCCATACCCCCTGGGTTGGCGACCAACAGCTGAAGAATAATCAAGTTGCAGAGGCCCTCCTACAGAAGTGAGAGCTCTAAGCCCCACATCAGGCTCCCCAGCCCAGAGTTCTGGCATTGGGAGGAGGAGGAAACCCCAGGACATCCGGTTTTGAAGGCCAGTGGGGAAAAAATTCCAGGAACCCCATGGGACTGGGGGAAACAGAGACTTCACTCTCTTGAGAAGCATACACAGAATCTCAAGTGTGCCAGGTCCAAATGCAAAGGCAGTGATTTCATAGGAACCTGGGCCAGGCCTGCCTGATGGTTTTGGAGTCTCCCAGGAATATAGGGGATGGCTGCAGCTCATTCAGGGGACAGAAAAGCTGGTGGTGGACATTCCAGGAGTGTTCATCTACCTGAGTTTCATGGAGGCTGACACCGTGATTGGATCATTTGCACCAAGATCTAGCCCCACCCAACAGCTTGTAGGGAAGCCTCAGGCCAAACAACACACTCGGTGGGAACACAGTCCCACCCATCAGCAGACTTTCTAAACCACAAAGGCCTCTAGACATGGCCCTATGCATCAGAGGTCCAGGACCAAGTTTCACCCAGCAATGGGCAGGCACCCACTCCTCCTGCCAGGAAACCTGCATAAGCCTCTAGGACAGCCTCATCCACTAGGAGACAGACACCAGATATAAGAAATAATCCCAAAGCCTGTGGAAGGAATCCATAAACACAGGCCAGACTCTACATTAGGACTGGCTAGACTCTAGTCCTTGGGTGACAAGACAGGAATGTACTGCTGGGATGCATAGGACATCTCCCACAAAGGGCCATCCCTCCAAGGTCAAGAAACATAACTAAGCTACATAAAAATACAAATAGAAAGATAAACAATATGAGGTGGATGAGGAATATTTCCCAGGACAAGGCACAAGATAAAATCCCAGAAGAAGAAATAAGCAATGAAGAGGTAAGCAATTTATCTGAGAAAGAGTTTAAAGTAATGATGTCAAAGATGTTCAGAGAACTCAAGAGGAATATAGATGCACATAGTGAAGGTTTTAACAAAGATTTGGAAAATATAAAGAATATCCAAATAGAGTTAAAGAATAAAATCACTGAAATGAATAACACACTATAAGGAACCAAGAATAGACTAAATGAGGCAGAAGAACAGATCAGTGAGCTAGAAGACAGATTAGTGGAAATCACTACTGCAGAATAGAATAAAGAAAAAAGAAAGAAAAGAAATGAGGATAGTTTAAGAGAACTCTGGGACAACATGAAGCACACTAATATTTGCATTATAGGGGTCTTAGAAAGAGAAGAGAGAGAAAAAGGACCAGAAAAAATTTTGAAGAGATAATAATCAAAAACTTCCCCAACTTAGGAAAGGAAAGTCAACCAACTCCAGGATGCACAGAGAGTTCCATACAGTATTAACCCAAAGAGGAACACAACAAGGCACACAGTCATCTAACTGACAAAAATTAAAGATAAGGAGAAAGTATTAAAATTAGCAAGAGAAAAGGAACAAATAACATACAATGGAACTCCCATAAGGTTATCAGCTGATTTTTCAGCAGAAACCCTATAGGCCAGAAGGGAGTGGCAAGATATATATAAAGTGATGAAAGGGAAAAACCTACAACCAGGAATACCCTATCCAGCAAGGCTTTCATTCAGATTTGATGGAGAAATAAAAAGCTTCACAGATAAACAAAAACTAAAAGAATTCAGCGCCATCAAACCAGCTTTACAACACATGTTAAAGGAACTTCTCCAGTCATTAAACCATAAGAAAAGAAAACAAAAAGAAGAAAGAGGAAAAAAAAAAAAAACCTACAAAATATTGCTTTGGCAGGTTGGGGTCTTTTGTGGTTCCATATAAATATTGGAATTGTTTGTTCTAGTTCTGTGAAGAATGTTGTGAATACTTTGACAGGGGTTGCATTGGATCTGTGGATCGTTTGGGTACTATGGCCATTTTGATAATGTTGCTTCGTCCAATCCAGGAGCACAATATATCTTTCAATTTCTTTGTGTCATCTTCAGTTTCCTTCAGCTGTGTTTTACAGTTTTTAGAGTATAGGTAAATTCCTTGGCTAAGTTTATTTCTAGGTACTCTTTTTGACTCAGTGGAAATGTTTATGCCAGTTATAAAATTCTGGTTTTTGAAGTGGAAAAAACAAGTGACTGAAGGGCTGCAAATGGCAAAATAACCTTCTTTCTTATGGGTGAGTTGTGTCCCATTACATGTATATGCTGCATCTTCTTTATCCATTCATCTGTTAATGTGCATTTGTGATACTTCCATGTCTTGGCAATTTTAAGTAATGTTGCTGTTAATAGCGGGGTCTATGTATATTTTTTAGTTAATTCTTATTTTGTGATTGGCTTTATCCCTTTGGTAAATGTGCAAGTATAAAAAACTAAAATTCTAAATGTTCTTAGAAACAAAGAATAGTACATATATATAAATTTAAAAATATGCACAGTATGCTGTATATATGTATTTACATGAAATATATTGTATATGTGCTGTCAAATTGTAACAATTCTACCTAATAAAACTAAAAAATGAAAATAAATAAATAAATAAAATTTAAAACATAAAAAAGTATATACATTCAGCCCTTCTGAATCTACTGAGTCTTGTTTTATGGCTTAACATATGGTCTATCCTGGAGATTGTTCCATGTGCACTTGAAAAGTATTTCTGATGTTCTTGAATGGAGTGTTCTATGAATCTTTTTCCATTCTTTACTTTAAACCTATGTATGGAAGAGAAAAGATGGTGGAGTAGAAGGACACTCGCAGCTCACCCTCTCCCACAAATGCACCAAGACTCACATCCACAGAACCACTCAGCCCACCAGAGCACCTGCGGAACTCCAACATAACATCGCCCTCTTCAAAAGAAAGATGCCAAAAATCTGGTAGGAGACAAGGAAAAACAAAAGAAGAAAAGGCAAAGCAGAGCAGGACTGGTCCTGCGGGGAGGGAGCGGCAAAGGAGGACTGGCGCTCCTTTGCTGGGTCTCCCCTCTCGAACAGAGAGGCCAGAGGGATGGAGGGGGAGACTACGAGGCTCGGATCTTTACAGAGCAGCCCTTGACTGACAGAACTAAGTTAAATCGGAACAGAGGGTCCCCCCGACACCCAGACTGAGAAGCTGGGCAGCAGCTGCAGGCAGGGCCAGGCTGCCCAAGCCAGGCAGAGGATGGGGGCGTATGCACTGATGCAGCACCGGGGGACTGCAGGGGGCTGCACGCCGTGGCTGTGGGCGTACAGGGCAGAACAACCTGGGCCCTCCATAAAACAACACAGTTGATGTGCCCTGGGAGGAAGGGTGCATACCCCCATCTCTGAAAAATCGCAGTAAGTTTTCGGGAGAAGAGAGGCAGGGCTCAGATACAGTTGCCATATCCTCTGGCGCTTAGCATCCAGGCAGGGGCGGGGGCGAAACCTGCATCCGCACAGAAGGGCATAGCAGACTCAAATGCCAGACTGAGACTGGCCTACAACCCGGGCAGATAGGATCCTTCCATCCTGGTCCCTCAGAGAACTTGCTCCACAAAGACAAACAAGGAGATGAGTTTTGGCCCGGAGCAGGGACAAGGCTGTCCCTCAGGCTTCCCTGAGCCCACCTGTGGAGCGCCGACCCAAGGCAAAGCTCGCAGCCATACAGAGCAGCAGAGCTAACGGAGCCGGGAGAGGGAGGGCGGCACCCCACATTTCGGGCAGGAATACAGCCCCTGACCACGGTGCTGGGAGGTGGCGCGACCATCCCTCCTACCTGGCCAGTCTGCAAAATCTGACTGCGGCATCGGGAGGGGCAGTAACCCGCCCACCCACAGCAAAGGAGAGCTGCACCTGACCCAGTGTTGGGAGGAGGCGCGATCTGCTTGCTGACAGGTACTGGGAGCAGCACAGAAGAGGGCGCCAACGGAGGGCCTCTGGAAACAGCAAGCTGAGCTTCCAAAACAGGACAAAGACAGAAAGACTTCACATTAAAAGCACACAGACTCCAGGAGAACACCGATAACATTCCCCCTTTTTTTCTTAAATCTGTTTTTACCTATTCTATTTTCTATTACCCTCTCAATTTTTACTTCTTAATTCATTCCTATTTCTCTTGGGTTTTGATGTCCTGTTATTGATTAGACACAGGTTTCAAATACATCTTTTCATCTTTTCCCCTTTTTTAAAAAGGTTTTAAAAGGACGTCTCAACCCCATTGATATTCTGCTTCAACTCGCTCTTCTATTATTCATTATACACTGTTTTCAAACCTTCTTTCTCCCTTCTGTTAAAATTCCTTCTCTCTCTCTCTGATTTTTTTTCTTTTTTTCCTGTCTTATTCCTAAATAGGCATTAGATAGATAAAATCCTTAAGGACCAAATAGATAACTGATACTCCATAAACCACAGTGCCAGAGAGGTATGAGCAAGATGAAGAAGCAGAGAAACCTTTCCCAATTAAAAGAACAAGAGAAATCCCCTGAAAGAAAGATCAATGAAATAGATATTGATAGCCTACTAGATCAAGATTTCAAAAAAGGAGTGATCAAAGTGCTGAAGGAATTAAAAGACATACTGTTTAGAGATACAAAATATGTCAAAAATGAAATTGAAGCAATAAAGAAGAGCCAAGTAGAATGGGTACACATTGACAGAGACAAGGAATGATCTAATAGCTGTGCAAACACGACTAGATTATGCAGAGGGACGAATGAGTGACCTAGAAGACAGGACACTAAAAGCACACATTCAGAAGAGCTACAAGATAAACAAATAAAAAATAAAGAAAATAGCATAAGGGACCTAAGGGATAATATAAAGCATCCCAACATTCACATCATAGGGGTCCGAAAAGGGGAAGAAAGATCAAAGGGGATTGAAAAGGTTTTAGAAGAAATCATGACTGAAAACTTCCCAAACTTGAAGAATGAATCAGATATCCAAGTACAGGAAGCTCAGAGGGTCCCAAACAGGAAGAACCCAAATAGACCCACACCAAGGCATATCATAATCAAGATGGCCAAAGTCAAGGATAAAGAAATGATTCTAAAGGCAGAAAGAGAAAAGCAAAGAACCCCCATAAGGCTCTCAGCTGATTTCTCTACACAAACACTACAGGCCAGAAGGGACAGGCCAGAAGGGAGTGGCAAGATATATTCAAAGTCCTGAATGAAAAAAAGATGCAGCCTAGGATACTTTATCCAGCAAGGCTATCCTTTAGGATAGAAGGAGAAATAAAGAATTTCACAGACAAGAAAAAGCTGCAGGAGTTTAGCAACACTAAACCCATGCTAAAATAAATATTGAAAAGTCTATTCTAAATAGTAAAGCAGCAGGATGCTACAGAAATGAGAAACTCACAACTGGAAAGGTGATAATTCTTGAATTACAAATAAAATAAACATAAAATTATAAAAGAAGACATACAAATCACTGAGAGTGGGAGAGGGAGGTAGGGAAATATAGAATGTATTTTTTTCTTTATTTTAAAATTTTTTTTTAACAGTAGGCTGTGTTTGAGATCATGTTACTATCAGTTTAATAAAACAGTTATAGTAATGGGCTAATAGATTTACAAAAAAGGGTAAACACAAGGGGAAAACTTAAAAGGGAGTCACAAAAATTAAATAAAATCCACGATAATACAAGGGAAAATTAGCAAACCACAAAAGGAAGAAGAAAAGGACAAAGAGGATATAACACTCAACTGCAAAGATAAGTTCAAAATGGCAATAAACACACATCTATCATTAATTACTGTAAATGTTAATGGACTAAATGCTCCAGTCAAAAGACATAGAGTGGCAGACTAGATAATAAAGCAAGAACGTTCAGTATGCTGCATACAAGAAACCCACTTTAGGGAGAAGGACACATATAGATTGAGAGTGAAAGGATGGAAAAGGATATTCCATGAAAATGGAAAAGCCAAAAAAGCGGGTGTTGCAGTACTGATTTCAGACAAAATAGACTTTAAAACGAAGGACACAAATAAACATAAAGAAGGACATTTTATAATGATTAAAGGAGTGATACAAGATGAGGATATTACACACATTAATATATATGGACCCAATATAGGAGCACCTAAGTACATACAAGAATTACTAACAGAGATAAAGGGGGATATTGAGGGGAATACAATCATAGTTGGAGATTTTAACACTGCATTAACATCACTAGACAGATCTTCCAGACAGAAAATAAACAAGGCAACAGAGAAATTAAATACTACAATAGAAAAACTAGATTTGGTCGATATTTTCAGAGCATTACACCCCAAAAAATAGGATATACATTCTTTTCAAGTGCACATGGAACATTTTCCAGGATTGATCATGTACTTGGGCACAAAAGAAGCTGCAACAATTTTAAGAAGATAGAAATTATCTCAAGCATCTTTACTGACCACAATGCCATGAAACTGGAAATCAACAACAGAGAAACAAAGGAGAAGAAAAGGAAAGCATGGAGATTAAACAATATGTTATTGAAAAAACAATGGGTCAAAGAGGAAATCAAAGCTGAAATTAAAAAATACCTTGAGATAAATGACAATGAAAGCACAACCACTCAAAACCTATGGGACACAGCAAAGGCAGTGCTAAGAGGGAAGTTTATAGTGATATAGGCCTTCCTCAAAAAAGAACAATCTCAAATAAACAATTTAACCCACCACCTGAATGAATTAGAACAAGAATAACAAAAAGCCCCAAAAAAGCAGCAGAAGGAAGGAAATAATAAAGATCAGAGAGGAAATAAATACAATAGAGATTAACAAGACCATAGAAAAAAATCAACCAAACCAAAAGCTGGTTTTTTGAAAAAGTAAATAAAATCGACAACCCTGTGGCCAAACTCACAAAGAAGAAAAAAGAGAGAGCACAAATTAGCGAAATAAGAAAGGAAAATGGAGAAATTACAACAAATAAAATAGAAATGCAGAATATCATACAAGAATAGTATGAAAAACTATACGGAACCAAACTAGATAACCTAGAGGAGATGGACAAATTTCTGGAAACATACTGTCCACCAAAACTGAATCAAGAAACTGACCACTTGAACAATCCAATCACTAGAAAGGAAATAGAAATAGCAATTTAAAATCTCCTTACAAATAAAAGTCTGGACCGTTTGGCTTCACCGGGTAATTCTTACAAACATACAAAGAAGAACTCTTAACAGTCCTTCTCAAAATCTTCCAGAAGATTGAAAAGGAGGGAATACTCCCAAACTTATTCTATGAAGCCACCATCACCCTGATACCAAAACCAGGCAAAGACACTACCAAAAAAGAGAATTATAGGCCAATATCACAAATGAACATACATGCCAAAATCCTCACCAAAATTTTAGCAAATAGAATCCAACAACACAAAAAAAAAATTATACATCATGACCAAGTGGACTTCATTCCAGGGACACAAGGGTGGTTCAACATATGCAAATCAATCAATGTAGTATATCACATCAACAAGAGAAAGGACAAAAACCACATGATCATCTCAATCGAGGCAGAAAAAGCATTTGATAAAATTCAACACCCATTTATGATAAAAACTCTCGCCAAAGTGGGTATAGAGGGAACATATCTCAACATCATAAAAGCTATATATGACAAACCTACAGCCAGCATAGTACTCAATGGTAAAAAACTCAAAAGCTTCCCACTAAAATCTGGGACAAGACAAGGATGCCCACTATCACCAATCCTATTCAACATAGTCCTGGAAGTCCTAGCCACAGCAATCAGGTAAGGGAGAGAAATAAAAGGGATCCAAATTGGAAAAGAAGAGGTAAAATTGTCACTATATGCCAACGACATGTTATTGTATATAGAGAACCCTAAACGGTCCACACAAAAAGTACAACCGCTGATTGAAGAATTCAGCAATGTAGAAGGTTACAAAATTAATGTTCAAAAATCAGTTGCATTTCTTTATTCTAATGGTGAATCAACAGAAAAAGAAAGTAAAGAAACAATCCCCTTTAAAATAGCACCCATAGTAATAAAATATCTGGGAATAAATCTAACCAAGGAGGTGAAAGAATTATACACAGAAAACTATAAACCATTGATGAAGGAATTTAAAGAAGACTTTAAAAAATGGAAAGATATTTCATGCTCTTGGATAGGAGGAAACAATATTGTTAAAATGGTCACACTGCCCAAGGCAATCTACAGATTTAATGCAATCCCTATCAAATTACCCAGGACATATTTCACAGAACTAGAAAAAATCATAATAAAATTCATATGGAAACATCAAATACCTAGAATTGCCAAAGCATTACTGAAGAGAAAGAAAGAGGCTGGAGGAATAACTCTCCCAGACTTCAGACAATACTATAGAGCTACAGTCATCAAGACAGTATGGTATTGGTACAAAAACAGACATATAGACCAATGGAACAGAATAGAGAGCCCAGAAATTAACCCAGAATCTTTTCATCAACTAATCTTTGAAAAGGAGGCAAGAATATAGAATGGAATAAAGACAGTCTCTTCAGCAAATGGTGTTGGGAAAACTGGACAGCAGCATGTAAAACAATGAAGCCAGAACACTCCCTTACACCATATACAAAACTCAACTCAAAATGGATTAAAGACTTAAACATAAGACAAGATACAATAAACCTCCTAGAGGAAAACATAGGCAAAACATTATCTGACATACATCTCAAATATTTTCTCCTACAAGAAATAAAAGAAAGAATAAACATATGGGACCTAATGAAACTTACAAGCTTATGCACAGCAAAGGAAATCATAAGCAAAACAGTAAGGCAACCTTCGGAATGGGAGAAAATTTTTACAAATGAAACCGACAAAGGCTTGATCTCCGGAATATATAAGCAGCTCATACGACTCAATAAGAAAAATATAAACAACCCAATCCAAAAATGGGCAGAAGACCTAAACAAGCAATTCTCCAAGGAAGACATACAAATGATCAAAAAGCACATGAAAAAATGCTCAATATCACTAATTGTCAGGGAATTGCAAATCAAAACTACAATGAGCTATCCCCTCATACCAGTCAGAATGGCTGTCATTCAAAAATCCACAAATGAAAAATGCTGGAGAAGCTGTGGAGAAAGAGGAACCCTCCTACACTGCTGGTGGGAATTCAGTTTTGTGCAGACACTATGGAAAACAGTATGGAGATTCCTCAAAACACTAGGAATAGACTTACTGTATGACCCAGGAATCCCACTCCTGGTCTTGTATCCTGAAGGAACCCTACTTCAGGATGACACCTGCACCCCAATGTTCATAGCATCACCATTTACAATAGCCAAAACATGGAAACAGCCTAAATGTCCATCAACAGGTGACTGGATAAAGAAGAGGTGGTATATTTATACAATGGAATACTACTCAGCCATAAAAACTGACAACATAATGCCATTTGCAGGAACATGGATGCTCCCGGAGAATGTCATTCTAAGTGAAGTAAGCCAGAAAGAGAAAGAAAAATACCATATGAGATCGCTCATATGTGGAATGTAAAAAACAAAAATGAAAACAAAAACAAAGAAACAAATGAAGAAATAAAAACAAAGTGTAAATACAGGACAGAAATAGACTCATAGACAGAGAATACAGACTTGTGGTTTCCAGGGGGGTGGAGGGTGGGAAGGGATAGGCTAGGATTTCAAAATTGTAGAATAGATAAACAAGATTATACTGTATAGCACAGGGAAATATACACAAAATGTTATGGTATCTCACAGATATGAAAATGTGACAATGATTGTGTATATGTCCATGTATGACTGAAAAATTGTGCTAAACACTGGAATTTGACATAACATTGTAAAATGATTATAAATCAATAAAAATTAAAAAAATAAAATAAAAATAAAAATAAGGAAAAAAACTATGTATGTCTTTGAATCTAAGCTGTGTCTATTATAAACAATATATGCATCATGTTATGTTTAACAAATCTGTCAGCATCTGACTTTTAATTGGAGAGTTTAGTCCATTTATATTTAATGTAATTATGGATAAGGTAGAATTTATGACTGCTATTTTTCTATTAGCTTTCATATGTCTCTTGCATTTTATTCTTGTACTCCATTTTAAATTGAAATACATACTTTGTTGTCTACCATTTTAATTCCCTTGTCACTTCTTTATTTTCTTAATGGTTTCCCTGAGACTTATAAATATATTTTAATATATAGTGATATTATTTGGATTAATACCAACTCTATTTCCATAATATATAAAAATTTTGCTCCTGTATTACTCCATCCCTCCTCCATTATAATAATATTGTCACAGCTTAAAACTTTATACATTATGTGCCCAGCAAGATAAATTTATAATTAGTGCTTTACGTAGTTGCATTTTAAGTCAGATAAGACTAAAAATGAGTTAGAAACAAAAATACATTTATACTGTCTTTATTAGTTGTGTAAATAGAAAACTCTAGAATATCTATTGGTTTATTTTTATAATTTCTATCACTTACTGATATTTGGTAAAAAAATCACACCCATACTTCCTTCTATGATAAAAGGAGATATCATATTTACTTCTTTAGACATGGTTTCCGTTAACTCTATGAAAATGTCTCAAATAATAAACTTAAAATATTTGTCATGAGAATGCCAAGATGGCAGACTAGAAGGTTGCTCTCAGCTCACCATCTCCCACAAATACACCAAGAGATAAATCCTTGGACCACCCCATTCACTCAGAATGCCTGCTGAACTTTGGCAGAATATCTCCTACATAGAAGATTCCTAACAAAAGCTGGTAGAAGGGGAAAACAGAAATCAGTGCAGGACCTGTCTGCAGGAAGGGAGTGGCAAAGGAGAAGAAGTACTCAGACGCTGGGATGCTCCTTCTCCAATGGAGGGGTCAGCAGGGAGTTGAGGGGTAATGTCCAAGGATCAGAGGAGTACACAGCAGCTGCTTGGCTGACAGAACTGTGAGAAACTGGCACAAAGGGTCCCTGCTATTGATCCTGAGCCCTCGATGTGAGCCAGCAGGTGTGGGCTGGGACTGGCTGCTGGGGCCAGGGGAGAGGGCTGGGGCTTACTGCACAGGGGCAGACTCAGGTGGCTCGAGTTTACTGTGGGCTGTAGCTCAGAGTGTGTACAGAAAAGAACAGTCATAAAAAGCAATGCTGCTGGTGCACATGAGGGTGGAGTGTTGCAAAGCAGCTGGTCAAAGCCATTGTCACTGCAGTTTCATGACACCATTGTTGGCACATTTTCAGGAGAGGAGAAGCAGGGCTCAATCATAGTCATCATACTTGGTGTGAAGCTCCCAGGTGGAGGCCAGGTTAAAACCTGAATCCAAACCCAGGGGAGCCACAATTTCATGGGCAGGACTGAGATTTATTTGAAGCCTCAGGCAGAAGGGAAGGATTTGCTCCATAGATGCCTTTGTGGACCTGTGCCTCTAGGACAAGCAAGACAGAGCACAACATGGGTAGATGCAGCCTTTTTAATGGACATGCCTACCACATGTGGACGTGGTGCTGGGGCCCTGATAGGGCACCCTGGATCCAGGTGCATGACTACACGATTGCTGCAACAGATCCTAGTGCCTGATGTTGGCAGATCTGCAGTGGTGGCTTTGTGGGTGCAGACCCTGGGGGACATAAGAGTAGAGTGCTGACATTCCTGCAGCTAAAGTGAGGACAAGGGCAGCATCAAAAAAAGTACTTAAAGTGTACCAACACCACCTACAACACACCAGATCCGAAATGGGTCTGGAAGCCTCCATTCCAACAAAAGAGGAGCAGACCTGGCCCCTATCAGGGCTGTGACAAGCACAGAACAAAGAGGAGTCCCCACTCAACAACCAGGACAGGTTCTGATCACAACACCATTGACACCCTCAATCAAAGGGATAACAGCCAACATACACAGAAGAAAGAGATGGCAATCATCCATACAAAAAACAGACCTCACAACAAAATTATTGGACTTATACAGTCTACACAGGAATGCTCCCACTTAAAAAAAAGAAAAACAGCCCTTCAAGACCACAACAGATAACTGATATTCCTTTATCCATATAGCCAGAGAGATATAAGTAAAATGTAGAAGCAGAGAAATCACTACCAATTAAAGAACAAAAGAAGTACCCTGAAAGAATTATCAAGGAAATAGACCTAGACAGTCTACTAGATCATGACTTCAAAGAAGGGGTGATAAAACACTAAAGGAAATAAGAGAGACTATAAATAAGCATGCAGAATACTATAAAAAAGAAATAAAACTATAAAGAGGAGCCAATAAAAAAGAGAAACTCAATGCCTGAGATAAGATCCTAACTAAAGGCAGTAAAAAACAGACTATATAATGCAGAGGAATGAATAAGCGATTTAGAAGACATGATGACAGAAATCACCCAATCAGAACAGCAGACATAAAAGTAAGTAAAAACCAATGAAAGCAGTATAAGGGAATCTGTGGGATAGTATAACATGAGCCAATCTATGCATAATAGAGGCCCTAGAAGGAAAAGAAGGAGAAAAGGGTATTGAAAAAGTATTTTTTAAACATTTTTATTGAGTTATAGTCATTTTACAATGTTATGCCAAATTTCAGTGTAGAGCACAATTTTTCAGTTATACATGAACATACACATATTCATTGTCACATTCTTTTTCGCTGTGAGCTACCACAAGATCTTGTGTATATTTTCCTGTGCTATATAGTATAATCTTGTTTATCATTCTGCATATGCCTGTCAGTATCTACAAATTTTGAACTCCCAATCTGTCCCTTTGAACCCTCCTCCCCCTTGGAAACCACAAGTTTGTATTCTATGTCTATCAGTCTGTTTTGGTTTTGTATTTATGATCACTTTTTTTTAATTCCACATATGAGTGATCTCATATGGTATTTTTCTTTCTCTTTCTGGCTTACTTCACTTAGAACGACATTCTCCAGGGACATCCATTTTGCGGCAAATGGCGTTAAGTATTTGAAGGAATCATGACTAAAAAGTTTCCAAACTTAAAGAAAGAATCAGATATCCAAGTACAGGAAGCACAGAGGGTCCTCAACAAGAAGAATCCAAATAGACTTATACCAAGATGAATTATAATTAAGGTGACCAAAATTAAAGATAAAGAAATGATTCTAGGCACCAAGAGAAAAACAAACAGTTACAAAAGAACCATCATAAGGCTTTCAGCTGATTTCTCAACAAAAATACTGCAGGCCAGAAAGGAAGGGAAAGATATATTCAAAGTCATGAATTAGAAACAGCTTCAACTTGGGATACTCTATCCACCAAGACTATCCTTTAGATTAGGAGAGATAAAGAATTTCACAAGCAAAAAACAAAACAAAACAAAACAAACAAACAAACAAACAAAAAACAACAACAACAATTCAGCAACACTAAACCTATCTTAAAATAAATATTGAAAGGTCTACTCTAAATAGAAAAGAACCAAGAAGCTATAGAAAATATAAAACCATAATTGGATATGTGATAATGACAATGAGTTGCAAGAGAATAAACATGAAGATGTAAAAGAGGACATCAAAATCATTAAAGGTGGGAAAGGGGAGCAAGAAAGTATAGAATATTTTTGGTTCTTTTTAGGATGTGTTTGAGCTTATATGAATATCAGTATAAAGCAAACAGATATAATAGTGTGTTAACATACTTAAAATACAGGGTAACCACAAGTCAAAAGCGTACAATAGTCATGAAACCAAAAATAATACAAAAGAAAATTATCAAACCACAAAAATGAAAACACAAAGGAAAAGAGAGTAACAAAGAGGAAACAGCAAATCAACTGGAAAACTAATTTCAAAATGGCAATAAATATATCTATCAATAATTACCATAAATGTCAATGGGCTAAATCCTCCAATCAAAAGACATAGATTGGCAGATTGGATTATAAAACAGGAGCCTATAATATGCTGCCTACAACAGGCCCACATTAGGGTGAAAGACACACATAGACTGAAAGTGAGAGGATGGAAAAAGATATTTCATGCAAATGGAAATGACAAGAAAGCAGGAGTAGCAATACTGGTATCAGGAAAAAAACAGACTTTAACACAAAGGCTATAAAGAAAGATAAAGAAGAACATTATATAATGATTAAAGGAAAAATAGAAGATGAGGCTATTATGCTCATTAACATATATGCACCCAATATAGCAGCACCTAAATAAATAAAGAAAATACTAACAGACATAACAGAAGAAATTGATGGGAAAACAATAATAGCGGGAGACTTTAAAACCCCATTATCATCATTGGACAGGTCTTCCAGACAGAAAATCAATAAGGCAATGAAGATACTAAATGACACAATAGAATGGTTGGAACTGGTTGGTATTTTTAGGACATTACATCCCCAAATAAACAGAATATACATTCTTTTCAAGTGTACATGAAACATTCTCTAGGATAGATGGCATTCTCAGGCACAAAAGAAGCCTCAAGAAATTTAAGATGATAGAAATTATTCCAAGCATCATCTCTGAACACAATGCTATGAAACTAGAAATCAACATACAGATAAACAATTGAGAAAAAATGACAGCATGGAGATAAAACAACATGCTACTTAAAAAAAAAAAAGGGTCAGTGATGAAATTAAAGAAGAAATTTAAAAATATCTTGAGACAAATGACAATGAAAACAACCACACAAAATCTATGGGATGCAGCAAAAGCAGTCCTAAGAGGGAAGCTCATAATGATACATGCCTTCCTCAAAAAAGAACAATCTCAAATAAACAACCTAACCTACCACCTAAAAGAATTAGAAAATGAAGAACAAACAAAACCCAAAGTCAGCAGAAGGAAAGAAATAATAAAGATCAAGGAGGAAATAAATAAAATAGAGATTAAAAAACAATAGAAAAATCAACCAAAGAGCTAGTTTTTTGAAAGAGTAAACAAAATTGAAAAACCTTTGGCCAGGCTCAACAAAAAGAAAAGAGAGAGGACAAAAATAAACAAAATACGAAATGAAAGTGGAGAAATTACAACCAACATCAGAGAAATACAAAACAAAACAAAACAAAACAAAACAAAACAAAAACAAAACAAACAAAAAATTAGAAAATACTATGAGCAACTATATGGAAAAAAATTGGGCAACCTAGAAGAAATGGACAGTTTCTGGAAACATATAGTCCATCAAAACTGCATCAAGAAGAAATAGACCACTTGAACAGACCAATCACTAGAAATGAAATAGAATCAGCAATAAAAAACCTCCCTACAAACAAAAGTCCAGGAAAAGATGGCTTCCCTGGGTAATTCTATGAAACATACGAAGAAGAATTCATACAGATCCTTCTCAAACTCTTCCAAATGATTAAAGAGTAGGGAACACTCCCAAACTCATTCTATGAAGCCACCATCACCCTGATATCAAAAACAGACAAAGACACTACCAAAAAAAGAAAATTACAGGCCAATATCATTGACGAACATAAATGCAAAAGTTGTCAACAAAATATGTTAATAGAATCCAAGAACACATAAGAAAGGTCATACACCATGATCAAGTTGGATTCATCCTAGGGACACAAGGATAGTTCAACATATGCAAATCAATCAACATAATACAACACAACAACAAGAGAAAGGACAAAAATCACATGAGCATCTCAATGGATGTAGAAAAAGCATTTGATAAAATTCAACACCCATTTATCAGGAAAACTCTTACCAAAGAGTGTATAAAGGGAACATATCTCAACATAATAAAAACTATTTATAACAAGCCAACAGCCAGCATAATACTCAATAGTGAAAAACTTAAAACCTTCCCACAAAAATCTGGAACAAGACAAGGATTCCACCCTCACCACTTCTATTCAACATAGTATTGTATGTCCTAGCCACAGCAATTGTGCAAGGAAAAGAAATACAAGGGCTCTGCATTGGAAGAGAAGTGGTAATATTGTCACTATATGCAGATGGCATGATGCTATACATAGAAAACCCTAAAAGCGCCACATAAAAACTACTAGAGCTGATAAAAGAATTTGGAAGGGTAGCAGGAACCAAGATTAACATACAGAAATCAGTTACACTTATTACACTAACAATGAAATATATGAAAAAGAGCATACGGAAACAATCCCTTTTAAAATTGCATCCAAAGCAATAAAATATTTAGGAATAAAGCTGATCAAGGAAATGAAAGACTTATAAACAGGGAACTACAAAACACTGACTAACAAAATTAAAGATGACTTAAAGAAATGGAAAGATATGCCATGCTCTTGGATTGGAAAAAATCAATATTGTTAAAAATGGCCTTACTGACCAAGGCAATGAACAGAGTTAATGCAATATGTATCAAATTACCCAGGACATTTTTCACAAAACTAGAACAAATAATTCTAAAATTTATATTGAATCATAAAGGACCCAGAGTTGACAAAGTATTACTGTAGAAAAACAACAAACCTGGAGGAAAAGCCCTCCCAGACTTCAGACAATACCACAGAGCTACAGTAATCAAAACAGCATGGTATTGGCATAAAACAGACATATGGATCAATGGAACAGAATAGAGAGCCAAGAAATAAACCCACAGACCTATGATCAATTAATCTTCAACAAAGTGGGCAAGAATATACAATGGAGAAAGTCTCTGGAAATGGACAGTCTCCTCAGCAAGTGGTGTTGGGAAAACTGGACAGCAGCATGCAAATCAATGAAGTCAGAAGACTCCCTCACAGCATACACAAAAATAAACTCAAGATGGCTTAA
This sequence comes from Camelus ferus, assembly GCF_009834535.1. Taxonomy (NCBI): domain Eukaryota; kingdom Metazoa; phylum Chordata; class Mammalia; order Artiodactyla; family Camelidae; genus Camelus; species Camelus ferus. The sequence goes on from NC_045732.1 coordinate 4,575,485, forward strand.
AAACTTAAATATAAGACAAGACACTATAAACTCCTAGAAGAAAACATAGGCAAAGCATTCTCTGACATAAATCTTAGCAATGTTCTCTTAGGGCAGTCTACTCAGGCAATGGAAATAAAAGCAAAATAAAGAAATGGGACCTAATTAAACTTATAAGCTTTTTCACAGCAAAGGAAACCATAAGTAAAACAAAATGACAACCCACAGAAGGGGAGAAAATATTTTCAAATGATGCATTTGACAAAGGTTCAATTTCAATGTCTTTGCCAGTTATAAAATTCTGGTTTTCAAAGTGAAAAAAAAAAGTGAATGAAGGGCCACAAATGGCAAAATATCCTTCTCTTTTATGGGTGAGTTGCATTCCATTATATATATATACACCTATATATATATAAAACTGGGACATTGTGCTGTAGACCAGAAATTGACACCTTGCAGGCTGACTATACTCAATATTTAAAAAAATAAAGATTTGTCTAGTAACTCCCATGTCTGTGTTTTCACTGGGAAATTGTCTAATGATTATTTTTCCCCTGTGTATGAACCATACTTTCTTTTGTCATTACATATCTCATAATTTTAATTAAAATTCAACATTTTAAATAATGTAATGTGGCAACTTTGCAAATCAGAATCTGACTGCTTCTCCAGGTTTACTGCTGTTCCTGCTTATTTTACTGTTGTTGTTGTTTTTTCTTTTGTGAGTTTTATGAGCTATTTTTGTAAACTCTGTATTCTTTATGTGTAGCTATTAAAGTCTCTGCTCAGCTTGCTTAGTGGCCAGTTAATGATTGGATAACATTTTTTTCTTAATTCCTGGAAGCAATATATACTCCAATCTTTGCTAAGACACACTATGTATATGTTGTGGCATGCCTTTACACTCAGACAAGTAGTTTATAATTCTACCTTAACTTTCAGTTCCTACTTGTACAGAACTTCAAGGTCAGACAGAGATGAGAGCATAGGTTCTTCTCAGGTCTTATCTGAGCATACACACAGCCCTAGGCACGTGTAGACCTTCTAGATTTTTAAGAATATGTTGGAGCTTTCCAAAACATGTGTTTAAACAAGCACCTACACCTTCCCAGAGAAAAGACTCTCATCACTGGGCAAGATCAGAGTTATTCTTTTAAAGGGGATCTTTACAAAAACCACCAGACAGATAAGATAATGACAATTCTTTGATAATAAGGCTTTGAGATAGCTGTCATTCCATTTAGCTTCCTTTAAGTGGTTGCCAAGATGCTTTGGAATATGGGCTGTTATTTTATTTTTTTTTTAAGTTTAGTGTATAATTGGAGATAATTTAGAGGCTGGAACTAGGGCAAATTAAAATACCAGAAAGCTCACTATTCTTACTGAGATTCAGTTGTATTTCTTGAATATACACTACTCAGTTTGCTGCAAACCTTTTTTATAATGTCTGGTGCTCTAAAAAAAAGTTGATTCTGACTAATTTTACCAGGTTTTGCCTTACTTTTATAGCAGGGCAAATTTTTGGAGTGTCTTGCCACCTATCGTTTTCACTTACATCATCCTGTGCAACTACTTTTTAATTAGTTAAGAGAGAAAAGTATAAACAGATATGTAATTATGCTTTCTATTATTATCTATATAATTACATTTATTGGAGTTAATATTTTCATGGAGATTTAAATTAATATCTGATGTCACTTTGTTTCAGCCTAAAGAAACTCCTTTATTATTTCTTGTAAGGCATATCTTCGAGCAATGCATTCTCTGTTTTTATCTATGAATGTTATTTCTCCTTCATTTTTGGAGTATAACTTTGCCATATGTACAATTCTTGTTTGACAGTTTATTTTCTTTTCTCTGCACTTTGGCTATGCCATTCTGTTTTTTTTTCTGATGAGAAGTAAGCTGTTATCTTGTAATTTTCTTGTATGTGATGAATCATTTTTTCTCTTAGTCCCTTCAAGTGTCATTTTATTTATTTTTGGCAGTTTAACTTGTGTTTGGATGTGGATATTTTTTAATTTATCCTACATGAAGTTCATTGAACATCTAGGATGTGTAGATTAAAGTATTTCATCAAAATTGGGATCATTTCAGCAATTATTTCTTCAAATATTCTTTCCCTCTTTCTCTCTGTTTGCCTTCTGAGACTCCCATCATGTGTACCTTTGATGGTGTCCCATAGACCTCTTTACTCTTTCTCATTATTTTTTCTTCCTGTTCCTCAGACTGAAAATGTCAATTGATCCATCTTCAACTTCACTGATTCTTTCTTCCGTCAGTTCAAATCTTCCATTGAACACCTCTAAAGAATTTTTTATTTCAGTTATTCACCTTTATGGCTTCAGAAGTTTTATTTAGTTCTTTTTTAGGTTTTCATTCTCTTTCTCTTTATTAACAGTGTATATTTAGGGAGACATTTTTCTAATATTTTTCTTTGGCTCTTTAGAAATGTTTTCTATATGCCATTCATTTTTTGGTGAAAAATTGGCCTTTTAGCTAATATAATGTGGCAACTCTGGAAATCAGATTCTCTCTTCCACAGGGTTTGTTTTTTGTTTCTCTTGTTGTTGTTTACTTGCTTAACTTTCCTCAACTAACTCTGTAAAGTCTGTATTCTTTGATATATGTGGCCACAAAAGTCTCTGCTTGGATAACTTAATGATCAACTAATAATTGGACAGAAATGTCCTTGAATGCCTGGAACCAGTACATTTCTCAGCTGTTTCCAAGGAGCTTAGTGTATATGTTGCAGCAAACTTTCAATGGTCAGTCAGTCAGTTATTAACTCTTCCTTAGTTTTCATGTTCAGCTAGTGAAGAGACTCAAAGTCAAACAGAAGTGAGATATTAAATCCTTTTCATGTCTTTCTGGTGAAACAAAGAGTAGAGTATAAATAAATAATGTAAAGCAATAGAGAATGTAAAATACAGAATGTAAAAACAATAGAGAAAATCAACAACAAAAAAAACTCTGACAATGTAAAAAAATGGCAAAACTTTAACTCAAGTGGCCAAGAAAAAAAAAAGAGGAAACTCAGATTACTAAAATCAGGAATAAAAGAGGTGGCATCAATACCAATTTTACAGAAATAAAAAGAATTGTAAGGGTAACTATGAACAATTGTATACCAACAAATTAGTTAACCTAGATGAAATGGACAAACTCCCATGAAAACACAAAGAATTGAAAATGATTTATGAAAAAAAATAGAAAATTTGAATAGACATATTACATAGAAATAGATTGATTTAGTAATTTAAAATCTTCTTACTAAGAATAGTTAAGGATAATTAAACTTCCTAAGTGAATTCTACCAAAGGTTTAAAGAGGAATTAATACTGACATTTCATAAAATCCTCCAAAAATTGGAAGAGAAGGAAACATTTCCCTACTCATTTCATGAGACCAGGATTACTCCGATATAAAAATTATATGAAGACATCACAAGAATATAAAACTGCAGACCAATTCCCTTATGAATATAGATATAAAAACCTTGAGCAAAATACCAGCAAATAAAATCTATCAGCTTATAAAAGAGATCACACATCATGACAAAATTGGGATTTATTCCAGAAATGAGAGGTTGGTTCAACATATCAGAATCAGTCAATGCAAATTACCATATAATATAGGACAAAAACTATCAAATGATAATCTCAATAGATAGAGATAAAGCACTTGACAAAATCCAAGACTCTTTCATAATAAAAACATTCAACAAATTAGGAATAGAAAGGAACTTCCTTAATCTGATAAAAGGTGTCTACAAAAATCCCACAGATAATACCATACTCAATGGTGAAATACTGAAATCATTCCCCCTAAGATCAGGAATAAGGCAATGATGTTCATTCTTGCCACCTCTATTCAGCATTGTAGTTGAGAGTCTAGTCACAGTAGTTAGATAAGAAAAACAAATTGACATTATCCATAACAGAAAGGGAAAAAAAGGTATCTCTATTGGCAGATGACATCATCTTGCATATATAAAATCCTAAGAAATATACCTCCATTAAAGTAAATATTAGAGCTGGTAAATTAGTTCAGCAATATTTGAGGATACAAGATTTATATACACAAATCAACTGACTACTTTAGCAAAAAATGATCTGAATATTTAAAAATTAATTCCATTTATTTAGATCTAAACAAACAAAAACAAACAAACAAACAAAAACAAAGCATAAATACATGACAGAAATAGACTCATAGACAGAGAATATAGACTTGTGGTTGCCAGGAGGATGGAGGGTGGGATGAGATAGACTGGGATTTCAAAATTGTAGAGTAGATCAACAAGATTATACTGTATAGCACAGGGAAATATACACAAAATGTTATGATAACTCACAGAGAAAAAAATGTGACAATGAGTGTGTATATGTCCATGAATGACTGAAAAACTGTGCTTAACACTGGAATTTGACACAACATTGTAAAATGATTATAAATCAATAAAAATGTTAAAAAAATAATTCTATTTATAATGGAATCAAAAATAATAAATACATGGGTATAGATTTAATAAAAGAAGTTCAAGACTTGTACACTGAAAGTACAAAACATTGTTGAAAGAACTTAAATAATACCTAAATAAATGGAAATTAATCCCATGTTTATGGGCAGGAAGACAATATTAAGATTAAAAAAAAAAGAACATAAATACAAAACAGAAACAGACTCATAGACATAGAATACAAATTTGTGGTTGCCAAGGGGGAGAGGGGTGGGAAGGGACAGACTGTGAGTTCAAAATTTGTAGATACTGACAGGCATATGTAGAATAGATAAACAAGATTATACTGTATAGCACAGGGAAATATATACAAGATCTTGTGATAGCTCACAGCGAAAAAAAGCGTGACAGTGAATATATGTATGTTCATGTATAACTGAAAAATTGTGCTCTACACTGAAATTTGACACAACATTGTAAAATGACTATAACTCAATAAAAAATGTTTTAAAAAAGATTCAATACTCCCCAATTTGATCTATGGATTGAATGCAGTATCTATGAAAATTCCAACTGTTTTTTTTTAAGAAATTAACAAGTAGGTCCCCAAATTGATATCGAAATTCAAGGGATCCAGAAAAGTCAAGGCAAGCTTTAAATAGAAGAACAAATTTGCAAGACTCATATTCCCAATTTCAAATCTTACTACAAACTTATAATAATCAGAAATTGACACAATGTTATAAACTGACTATATTTCAATAAAGTGTGTGTGTGTGTATATATATATACACATATATATGTGTGTGTGTATATATATTATATATATATAATATATATACAAAATAGATTGTGTGGTAGCAGCATAAAGATAGACACCTAGATCAATAACAGAATTGAAAGTCCAGAAATAAGCCCTTACATTATTTGTCAACTGATTTTTTTGACAAGGATGTCAAGATATTTCAATGGAAGAAAAATTAATCTTTTCAACAAATGGTGCTGAAACAACTGGATATCCACACATAAAAAAGTGAATTTGGATGCTTACCTCATGCCATATACAAAAATTAACTCAAAATGGAACAGAGACCTTTATGTAAGAGCAAAAATTAATTTAAAATTATAGAAATTTTAAAGAAAAACTGTTGAGGGTTGAATTGTGTTTCCCCTAAAAGATATACTGCATTTCTAAATCCCAGTAGCTCGGCATGTTATCATATTTGGAGATAGGGTCTTTACAGAGGTAGTAAAGTTATAATGAGGGCATTAGGTTGAGCCCGAATCCAACATGACTGGCTTCCTTATTGAATGGGAAGATTTGAACATGGAGACACACACACACAGATAATGCCATACTAAGATGAAGACTAAGATTGAAGGATGCTTCTACAAGCCAAAGATCACAATTGACTCTTCTTTTCTTTCAGCAGAATATTCTGCCTCTCTCCTTGTCCTCTATGGCTTTTGATGAGAAATCTGCTGTCATTCAAATTCTTGTTCCCCTGGGTATTGATAAAGATGGCAGTGTAGGAGAACATGGAACTTATTTCCCTCCCTGTACACATCAAAGATACACTCACATGTGGAATAATTCTCACTGGAAACTAACTGGAAAGTGGCTGAAAACTCCTGTACAACCAAGATTGCAAGAAAGATCCACATGTAATTTCATAGGAAAGAGGAAAAATTGATCAGGTCAGGATGTGTGCACCTGGAAGGAGACTCAGAGGAAAAGGGACAATACATGGGTGGAGACCCACCTGGGAGAATGAGCAGTTTGAGTCACAGATTGGGCACCCCAGTCCTTGGGTCCTACACAAGGGAGATGAACCCCCTTGGCTAGTTGGAGGAGGGCTGGGACTAACATGAGGGCTGAGGGAAGCCTGGACTTTCCTTGTGAGAAGCACACAAACAATGGCTCACCCCCAAGGCAGGGTGAATCTTCCCTTGATTGAAACTACATGGCTGGCTGACTCCTTTCTCATGACCATGTTGGCCCGTACCCCAGACCAAGCCAAGTGAATTCTCCAGCCTCACTTCTTCCATGACACAGTGTGTCATTGGATCTAAGGCTTCTATGAGTAGGGAGAAAACTCAACTATGGGACAGTGAGGTGACCTGGTCCCAGGGAAGAGCCTGGGTGGGGCAGCATGGGCCGTTGTTGGTGCTTACTCATGCAAGGCATCAGAAACATCCCAGAACTGTGACTGTGGCCACTCCACCATAGTTCACAAGCCAAGATGCACCAAGAGTCCACAGAGGACCTGCCTGACCTGCTGTGTGTTTCCACAACAGGGTGGGAGTCAAAGAGGCTGTAAGGAATAATCAACTATGAGGGACAAAGGGGACTTGGAAACGAGGCTGTGTCTCAGCAGAGCAAAGGAAACAATTGCTTGCCCCTGCACAGGCAGCACATCAAAGATAGCTTGGAACTCTGTGACTAACATGAGCTGAGAGCCCAGATGGGCTCCACTTGCTAAAGCACTCTCCCTCTCTGTGGCAAGGGTCTAGTGCTGGGAGAGGAGAAAGCACACTCTGAAGGAAACTGAGCTGGCTCAGGCCCAACCCTCAGGACTTCTGCTCCAACAACTTGGGATCAAACCTCAGTCTCAATAGGGTGGTGATGGCCATTGAGCAGAGGAGAAATCCTATATCACACCTGGCTCCAGCTTTGGCTCATCCATCTCCAGCTCCACCATCTACTAAGGTGATAGTTGTGAGCACACCATGAGGAAAGATGTGACTTGCATTCATGTCAAATTCAGCTCTCTTATCAAAGACAATGGGCACACACAGTCTGTTTAGAGACACTATCACAGAAAAACACCCCTTCAAGACCACAAAAGTTAACTGTTTCACCTAAATTACTTGAGGCAGAGGAAATTAAGGAAGAGGAAAAAGTAGATCTGGTCTCAACTGACAGAACAAGAGAAAATTCCTGAACAAAATAAATAATAAAACAGAAATAAAAATATATAACCAAATAAAGAATTCAAAACATTGGTAATAAGAATTTAAACTAAATTAGAAAAAAAGAATATATGGACACAGTGAGAATTTTAACAATGAACTGGAAAAATCTATCAGAAATGAAGAATTCAATAATTGAAATGGAAAACACACTAAAAGGAATAAGTAACAGACTAAGTGATACTTAAGAACACATAGTGAATAATAAAGAACCATAAGTGATCTGGAAGATGTAATAATGGAAATCACCCAACAGAACGGGAAAAGGAAAACAAATTTTAAACATTAGAACAGTTTAAGAGATCTCTGTGATAAGAATAAGCATACCAACATTCACATTATAGGGGCTCCAGGAGAAGAAGAGAGACAGAATGGAATTAAAAATGTATTTGATGAAATTATGGCTGAAAACTTCCCAAACATTATGAAGGAAAGATATTCAGGTACAAGCAGCAAAGAGGGTCCAAAGAAAATGAACTTAAACAGACCCACACCAAGACATAATTAAAATAGCCAAAAGTTAAAGATAAAGAGAGAATTCTATACGCAGAGAGAAAAATACAAATTGTTCTATACAAAAGAACCCCCATAAGGTTATCATATGATTTCAATGCAGAAACTTTGCAGGACAGAAGGCAGTGGTATGATATATTCAAAGTTCTTAAACAGAAAAATTGCAACCTAGGATATTCTACTCAGCAAGATTATCATTTAGCATTGAAGGAGAGATAAAGAACTTCTAAGACAAGCAAAATTAAGAGTTAATCAATACTAAGCCTACCTTAAAAGAAATGTTGAACAGTCTTCACTAAGTGGAAAAGAAGTAAGAATCTATAAGAAAGGGAAAAACACACTAGGAAATGCATATATAGTAAGGGCTGAGGATCAACCATTTAAATAAGCCAGTATGAAGAATAAAAGACAAAAAAGTAAAAGCAATTACAATTACAAAAAATAGTTAAGGGATAAACATGAAGATGTAATATATGACATCAAAAATACAAAATGTGAGGAAGGGGAGAAAAAATGCAGATCTTTTAGAATGTGTTTGAACCTAAATGACTACCAGTTTAAAACAAGTAGATACAGTTCTAGGTCAACATATAACAAACTTATAGTAACCAAAAATCAAAACTACACAAATGATACACAAAAACTAAAAATAAAGGAACACAAGCATACTACCAAAAAAAAAAAAAAAACCCATAAAACCATAAGGGAAGAAACAAAAAGAAGAAGCAATGAACAGAGAAAAACAACTAGAAAACTCATAATAAAATGGCAATAAGTACATACTTGTCAATAATTACTTTAGGGAGAGGGTATAGCTCAATGGTACAGTGCATGCCTAGGATGCACAAGGTCCTGGGTTCATGCCCCAGTACCTCCACTAAATAAATAAACCTAATTACCTCCCCTACCCCCCAAATTACTTTAAATGCCAATGGAATAAGTGCTCCAATGAAAAGACATAGGGTGGCTAATTGGATAAAAAAGATCCATCTATATGTTGCCTACAACAGATTCACTCAGAGATAAACACACAGCCTAAAAGCGAGGGGATGGAAAAAGACAGTTTATGTAAACAGAAATGATAAGAAAGCAGAGGTAGCAATACTCATATCAGACAAAATAGATTTAAGAACAAAAGCTATAACAAAAGACAAATGAGGGCATTATATAATGATGAAGGGATCAATAAAAGAAGAGGATATTACACTTGTTAAGATATATACACTCAATACAGGAGCAACTAAATATATAAAGCTAAGAATAACAACTACTACTAAAAGACAAAAAGTGAGAATTGACAAAAATCCAATAGTATTAGAGTAATTTAACACTTCACTTACATCAATTAACAGATCATCCAGACAGAAAATCAATAATGCTACCATGGTTTAAAATGACACAATAGACTATTTGGACTTAATAGATATCTATAGTACATTCCATCCAAAAACAGCAGAATGCACTTTCTTTTCAAGTGCACATGTAACATTCTCAGTATAGGCCACATGTTAGGTCACAAAACAAGTCTCAACACATTTAAGAGGATAGAAATTATATCAAGCATTTTCTCTGATCACATTATGGAACTAGAAATCAATTACTGAAAGAAAAAATGGGAAAAGAACAAACACATGGGGACTAAACAACATGCTACTAAAAAACAAAAGGATAAATGAGGAAATCAAAGAGTAAATCATAAAATACCTCAAGACAAATGAAAATGGGACCACAGCTCTTCAAAATCTATGGGATCCAACAATGGAAGTTCTAAGAGGTAAGTTTACAGTGAAATAGGCCTTCTTCAAGAAAAAACAAGAAAAATCTCAAATAAACAACCTAACCTACCACCTAAATGAATCAGAAAAAGAAAAGAAAAAGTCCAAAATCAGAAAAAGGAAGGAAATAATAAAGATAAGAGAGGAAATAAATAAAATAGAGACAAAACAATAAAAAAGATCAATAAAATCAAGAGTTGTTTTTCAAAAGATAAACAAAATTGATAAAACTTTTGCCAGACTTATCCATAAGAAAAAAGAGGGACATAAATAAATACAATTAGAAATGAAAAAGGAAAATATAACAACCAATACCACAGAGATACAAAAAATCATAAGAGAATACTACAAACTGTGACAACAAATTGGGCAACCTAGAAGAAATGGACAAATTTCAACAAACACACAACCTGCTAAGAATTAATCAAGAAGAAATAGGTAATTTAAACAGATAACTAGAAGTGAAATTGAATCTGTGATTTAAAAGACTTCCAGCAAACAAAAGCCCAGGACTGGATGGCTTCACTTGGGAATTTTAGTAACATACCCATCCTTCTCAAACTATTTCAAAAAATTGAAGAAAATTGAAGAATCTCAAATTCATTCTATGGGATCACGATTACACTTATACCAAAACCAGAGAAAGACACTACAAAAAAGAAAATTACAGGCCAATATATTTGATGAATATAGATGCAAAAATCCTCAACAAAATGTTAACAAACTGTATCCAACAATATATAAAATGATCATACACCATGATCAAGTGGGATTTATTCCAAGGACTCAAGGATGGTTCAATATTCACAAATCAATCAGTGTGAAACACAAAGGAAGGATATAACAAAGGATATATATAGGAAGGATGTAACAAAGGAAGGATAAAAAACACACGGTCATCTTAATAGGTGCAGAAAGAGTTTGACACAATTCAACACACATTCATGATAAAACTCTCATCAAAGGTCGTATAGAGGGACCATATCTCAACATTAGCAAAACCATTTATGACAAATCCACAGTTCTCATCATACTCAATGGTGAAAATCTTAAAGTCTTTCCTCTAAATTGAGGAACAAGACAAGGATGCCCACTCTAACCAATTTTATTTAACATAGTATTGGAAGTCCTAGCCATAGCATTCAGACAAGAAAAAAAGAAATAAATATCATCCAGATTGGAAAGGAAGTCATAAACCTGTCACTACTTGCAGATGACATTGTACTGTATAGAAAGCCCTAAAGCCTTCACCAAATAACTATTATAACTATTAAATGAATTCAGTAAAGTTGCAGGAAAAAAGATTAATATAGAAACTCTGTTTATTTTCTAAACATTAATAGTGGACAATCAGAATGAGAAAGCAAAAAAAAAATCCTATTTAAAATCACATCAAAGAAAATAAAATACCTAAGAATAAACTTAACCAAGGAGGTGAAAGATTTATACTTTGAAAACTATAAAACATTGATGAAAAAATTGAAGATGATACAAAGAAATGGAAAGATATCCAGTGCTCTTGGATTCGAAGAATTAATATTGTTAAAATGGACAAACTTTCCAAAACAATCTACAGATGTAATGCAATTACAATCAAAATGCCCATGTAATTTTTCACAGAACTAGGACAAATAATCCTAAAGTTTATATAGAATGATAAAAGATCACAAATTGCCAAAGCAATCTTGAGAATAAAATACAAACCTGGAAGTATCACCCTCCCTGAATTACAAGGCTACAGTAATCAAAACAGCATGGTACCTGCACAAAAACAGACAAATAGAATAATGCAACAGAATAGAGAGCCCAGAAACAAACCCATACCACTATAGTCAATTAATCTGTGACAAAGGAGGGACGAATATAAAATGGGGAAAAGCAGTCTCTTCAATAAGTGGTGCTGGGAAAACTGGAAAACTACATGAAGAAGAATGAAATTAGAACATTTCCTCAGACCATCTACAAAAGTAAACTCAAAATGGATTAAAGGCCTTTTCTGGTTTCACTAGAGAAATACAAGCATATTTCAATGGTTCAGAAATAACCTATTTGGATAATTTCTTGAATACATTTCTTAAATATGTAGGTTTATGTCTTTCACCAAATTTTGGAAGTTTTCAGGTATCATTACCTCATGTACTCTTTCACCTCCACTCTCTTTTTTATCCTTCTGTGACTTCAATTATACGAATGTTAGATCTTTTGTTTTTGTCCCACTGGTATGTGGCTTTGTTCATTATTTTCAACCTATTTTCTCACTGTTGTTCAGATTGCATAAAGTCTACTAATTATCCTATTCACCAATTCTACCCTCTGCCATCTCCATTCTACTATTGAGCCTATCCAGCATTTTTAAAACCCTCAGTTACTGCATTTTTCTTTAGTTTTATAATTTTCATTTGGTTCTTTTTTGTAACTTCAAATTCTGTCTTAAGATTTTCTAATTTTTCATTTGCTTCAGGAGAATTTGTAATTGGTTGTTGAAGCATTTTATTATGGCTACTTTAAAATACTTGTCAGATAATTCCCAACATCTGATTTATCTCAGTATTGACATCTGTTGATTGCCTTTGCTTGTTAAAGTTTGATTTTCCTGGTTCTTGTTTGATGGGTAATTTTTACATTTTAACCTGGATATTTTACGTAGTATGTTAGGATACTCTGGGTCCTATACAAATGTTCTATTTTAGTAGGTAGCCACCCTATTTAGGTTTAAATGCAGGTCTTGGACTACTTTTGTGGGCTGTAGTTTCAATAGCAATTTAATTTAATTTAATTTAATTTAATTTAATTTAATTTAATTTAATTTAAGGCCTTTATGGTAACATTTTAGTCTTCTTGGTCTATTTGGTGCTGATGGAACTCCCATTTTTTTCTGATGATGCTGCCTAAGGGGTGGCAAGAATCCCCCAGGCAAGGCCACCTGGTGAACATACGTTGGGGAAAAATAGTCATTGTCCTGCAGAGAGGAAAAGCACATTCCAGGTAGGGCCACTTGTTTTTCTAGGATACCCTTTGCTGGTACCACATAGTTACCTAATATCTCTTAATGGAAGAGAGGAGTCTGAGGCCTATCAGAGAAAGGGAATGATTCCTTTTACTGCTTATTTTCAGCCAGGCTCCCAATCGGTTCTCTTTGCTGGTGCTGTTGGGATTACATGATGTTGTCAAAGGGACATCTGTTCTTTCTGGGGAAGGTTGAACCTTCCTTGTCTGATTTCTGTTTTTAGGTTTGGGAAAATATCAGGTCTGACTCACCTTTTGTTCATGGGTTGTGAATGCATTATATGCTATATTCCTCCAATTCTATGATCCTTAACCAGCTCACCTTCTTATCACTTTTTGAGTTTTCCTTTGGTTGTGCCTTGTGTTATTTCCAGAATTTGTAGTTGCACTTTAGGGGAAGCACATATGGACCAGAAGACCCTGTAAAACATTTTTAAAATCATTATTAACTGTCCTAAAGATGAGTAATATATTGTTTCTGCCCTCAAGGAACAATTGACTAGTCAGAGAGATGAAACAAGAATATAAATACAATGGCAGTATTTATTATTTGCTGTGTTTGTTTATAGTTAACAAGCATTCAATTTAAATTAATAAGTGTTTAACTTTTATAACAACCTCTGAGGGAGGTAATAATACGTTGCCCATTTTAAATATGCATGAGAGAACTTAAGCAACTTCCTCGATGCCACACAGCTAGTAGGTAATAAAGTGAGGACTGGGACCTAAGCAGTCTGGCTTAAAAGCTGCTACTCTTACCTTTATGTTAAATTGGGTGCCAAAAGAGAGAAGAAATGAATGGTTGTATGGTTCAGAACTACCATAATGTGGAAATAAGGAGGAGGTAACCTTTAGGAGGATGAGGGATAAGTGGGATTTCAATGGGTGAAGGTGGTAGAAGTCTAGTCAGAAGGAAGAACATGCATAAAGGCCCTGTGGTGGTAACAGTGGGGGCCCACTGAGGAAAAAGCTAAAGCATCTAGTATATAGAGTGGTGAAAGATAGGACTACAAAAACATTTGAAGCTATAAGATAGAAGGCTTTGAATGCCAGAATGAGAAAGTCAGCTTTAATTTCATAGACAATAGTAACATCACAAGAGGCATGGCCTGAGCAGTTGGATGATTTCTAAATAACATTCTGGTGTCAGTAGCTGAGAGTAGACGCATGGAGTTCAGTGGAGGCTAATGATGAAGGTCTGACCTAGGGCCATGGTAGCTGAGATGGAGAGGAAGTGATGATCCAATAGATATTTAAGAGGTAGAATCAACAGAATTCAACAACTAATTAGATATGGAGACTGAGCAAAAGAAAAGAGTCAGTGATGATTCCATTTAGGAGCCCGGCTGGCTGGTAATGCCATTAGGTTAAATGTTGAACTCTTCTGGCTTCAGGAAATGGAAAAAGGCAGTATAACACCCTCTGTGTATCAACTTTTTGAGATGTGAAGACTATTCATTTATTGACAGGGAAGTTTCTTTTATCAAGGCAGAATTCCTTTCACCTTTCCTCATGATCCTATTTCCAACTGTTGTAATAATTTTCCTTTGCTCTCCCCTGAACATATTCTAATTTCTAGCACTCTTAGGATGCAAAACACAGGCAGGGTGGTGAGGGTGAGGTGGAGAAAGAGAGAGGAAAAATGAGGGAGAAAGTCTGTGTTAGGGCAATGGGGCTATGGAAAAAGGATATGACCTGAAGGCTAACCTTTAACTTAGAGGGGACAATGAGGCAACAGACCTGTAGTTATCTTACCCCATCAGTACTGTGGTTCTCATGTCAGAGCTTTGTCTATTTTGACAAGGAATCAGAGGACAATAAAGCAGTAATGGAGTCTTCAGGGTTGAGACAAGGAACTAGGAGTCCTGGGGTTAACTCCAGCTCAGCTTCAGATCATCTGAGTGGCCTTGGGAAATCCTCTTCCATTCCAGGTATTCTACTCCACTAAAGATGACATTCTGTTGGACTGAACTATATAAAATTGCTAGTACTCAGTTAGTTTTGACTTGCACAAAGAGCAACATCACATGGTTCAACCTAGTACTTTCACCGACTATAATCATGTGCCTGCTTACCTTTCCACTTTCCCACAGAATGCATGCATGTGCATAGACACACACACACACACACCACTCCTCGATTGGCAGCTCTTTTATGATTGAAACAGTTATAGATATCTGGGGAAAAAAAATTCCAAATTTGCAGTATTTGCTGATTTCCATAGTGGAAATTACTCTCACCATTGCCAACTTCATCTACCAATGTGACATCATTGAATGTGGAGTTAGGAAGAGATGTGCACGATTGGTTCTTGAAAGCTGGTATAAGCTGGCTCTAGCACACCACTGCTTATCTCTACATTCCTTTATAACACTTACCACAGGATCTCAGACTTAGTATGAGAAAAGTAATTGTTTGTCAATTTGAAGATGTAGCCTCCTCCTGAAGAATCCAAGCTGCACAAATAATGCCAGTCATAAAGACAACCATTTTGACATCTTGCTTTACAGTTTTCCAAATAATTTGTATACCCATTTCAGGAGGAAGACAGGACAAGAATTCCATATTCTTACCTGATGGATGAGGAAGCTGGGGCCCAGAGAAGTGAGGGGGAGGGTTCAATGTCACATAGTCATAGGTGGGGCAGGACCAGAAAGGCAGGTCTCTGATACAACTCCCAGGAGGGCAGGCAGACACTCCTACTACTGCTAAACTCTACTCACTGGAACTCAGCTCCATCTTGTGCTATGGAGAAGATACTCCCTGATTCTTGAGGCAGGAGCTGGAAGACTGAAGACTATTTCCACTAGCTGTCCACAATTATTGCAAATCTCTGAATACTGACTGCCATGAACACAACCAGCTAAAGAGGAAGCCACATGAGGCCATCTGTACTCTGTATGTCCAGAAACATGCTCAGCCCTGGTATTGAGAATGAGAAAGACAGAGAGAGGGAAAGACATAGAAACAGAGAGACATTAAAAGATTGAGAGAAGGACAGATAGATAGAAACTGAGCATCAAGAAAGTGAATTATTTTAGCCATGGTAATTAAAAAAAAAAAAGACTTACCATATGATCCAGCAATCCCACTCCTGGGCATATATCCAGAAGGAACTTTAATTTGAAAAGATACATGCACCCCGATGTTCACAGCAACACTATTTACAGTAGCCAAGACATGGAAACAACCTAAATGTCCATCGACAGATGACTGGATGAAGTTGTGGTATATCTATACAAAGGAATACTACTCAGTCATAAAAAATAATAAAATAATGCCATTTGCAGCAACATGGATGTACCTGGCGATTGTCATTCTAAGTGAAGCAAGCCAGAAAGAGAAAGAAAAATACCATATGATATCACTTATATGTGGAATCTAAAAGAAAAAAAACAAATGAACTTATTTACAAAACAGAAACAGACTCACAGACACAGAAAACAAACCTATGGTTATGGAGGGGGTGGGGTGGGAAGGGATAAACTGGGAATTCGAGATTTTCAGATACTAACTACTATATATAAAATAGAACAAGAAGTTTATACTGTATAGCACAGGGAACTACATTCAATATCTTATAGTAACCTATAACAAAAAAGAATATGAAAATGAATATACATATGTGTATGTATGACTGAACTATTTTGCTGTACACCAGAAATTGACAAAACATTGTAAACTGATTATACTTCAATTTTAAAAAAGCTTAAAAAAATACACACACATCCATCAAAAATAAAACACTAAAGTTACTGTATCTGATGACTGGGCTGTCAGAGTGTAGGATCTGGCTACTGGCAGGAGCAAATAGCTTTTTGCAGTGCCCTGGCTTTGTGAGAGATATGAGCTCACAGAGGGCAGGCAACCAGTGCCAAAGTATTTGAATAATACTACCACCTTACCATCTACTGCATTTTCCAATAGGAAAAATGAAGATATTCTCTGCTGGAGCACAGGATTGGTGGGAGGGAGACACAGTAGGAATTATTGGCCCCATTTAGCAAATGAGAAAACATGCTCAGGGCTTGTGACAGACCTATTCAGAATATCAAAGACCAGCCTCTTACACACTCTGGCTGCTCCCAGCACAGGATTTCCCCAAGCCATGTTTTCAGCTTCCAGGTGAAGAGTCTTTTTTCAAACTGGCCTACCACTAAGCCCAGTCCCAGAAGTGGCATTATACATATCCTATGAATACTTGGCTCTAAGGCCTGAAAGTAACACTCAAAGTGGAGACCCTGAAGAAAGCACTCTGTTAAGTCCTTGGTTTGCACCTTGTATGCCAAATCAGCTCACTCACCTACAAAAAATTGTTGGAAACTCATAAAAGCCAAGCCATGACACCAAGCATCAGCCACTGTTGCCTCCTTCCCACTCACCTGTTTGGTCCCACTGTTCCTCACTTTCATCCTCCCTTTGCACCTGGGCTTCTCATGCCCTCTTTATGGTCCTTGCTTGGATGATGGCTTTAATCCTGATTATACAGCTCAGATCTTAGAATGCTCTTGTAGGTACAGCCTCCTGCAGGTCTTCTGGCTCCAGGGACTTCCAATTTCTGGTAAAAGAAACACTTGACACCCATTCTCCTTGGAGTCTCCAGTCCTGCCTTCCCTTGATGTGGGACATCAGACCTTGATTCTGGATGCTGACAGGTCCAGCCACCAACAGGCACTCACAGAACTCAATGGAAGAAACATGAGGGGCCCATACTTTTACTTCCCCAGCAGCTTAGGCCTTCACAGAGGGTGACCATATTGACTAGATTATCTCCCACTACAGGGTTCACACCTACCAAAGATCCAAGTGAGGCTGCCTATGTGCCAAGGATACAAGCCACAGTGACAGCTAAGATTGACAATCATCTGAGTAGGGCCTGCATGGGCCAGTCACAGAGCAGGGAAGCTTTATACATATCATTGCTAATCTCCACAAGGCACAGACTATTTCTCCCATTTTACAGTTGGAGATGCTGAGGCTTGGAGAAGGTCTCAGTTATTCAAGATCATATAGCTGGTCGTGGAGTCAAGAATAGGATCCAGGTCTGTTTGACTCCAAAGCTCATACCACTTAGCCTCTTGCAGGTTTCTAGGAGTAATGACAAAGGACCTAGGTGAATCTGTCTAAAGTGTCTTGTTCTGGGACCCATACTTGAAGAGAGCCACAAACATTGGAGTGGAGTGTGTCCAGGAGGGATTGAGAAGGCTGGGGATTGGGGCTTAGTACAAGGACACATGAGGAAGGGTTGGAAGATGCTGTAACTGTTTAGCCTGGAAAAGAGACAACTCCATGTAACATGAATCAGGTGATGCCATTTTCTGCTCCATCTAACTCAGGACAAGAATTAAAATCTTTGCAATGGTCTACCCGTTTCCCTCACTTTAACGTTTTATCTCCATGATCTCATCTTCTATTACTATCCCCTTCACTCACTCCAATTTAGCTATACTGGACTCCTGGTTGTTTCTGGTATATATTATCTGCTCTCACTTCAGGGCTTTAGTTCTTCTCTCAAATGTGACCTGTTCAGAGTCCTCTCTTGACCACTATTTTAAATTGTAGCCTCCTGTCTCTCTTCTACTTTATTTTTCTCCATTGTACTGATAATGATCTGACATACTCTATCTTTTGTTTATTTATTTTATTATCTGCCCACCTGTGGAAAAAAGTAAATCCCACAAAGGTAAAGCCTTTTAAAATCTAATTTATTCACTGTTGCACCTTTAGCACCTAGAAAAGAACCTGGCATAAAATAGATACTCAATATATGTTGAACCAAAGAACACCATCTCTCCCTTCAGATCTGGAAGAACTGTTATAGGGCAAAGGGAGTAGATAGCAAACAGAGCCTGTGTGTCTCCCAGGGACTAAGCTAGGCTGATTCCAGCTCAATATGAGAAGGGACATCTTAAGCATTAAAACTGTCCCAGGAACTTATGCCAGTGGAGGTGAGCAGGGACAGGACAGATGGTGTAGGAGGAAGTGAAGGATCAAAAGGGAAAGGGTGATGAAAGGACTGCAGCCTGAGACTCTGTGTTTCCCAACCCCACCATTTACAGATGAAGAAACTGAGGCTCTAAGAAATCACCAAGTTTCCATCAGTTGCAAGCAGAGCAGGGACTAAAATTTTGTGTTCTAAATTCTATGACAGTGAAATATTTATTTGCAATAAGGCAGTACTTTTTGGCAGGGTAATTTCTGGAAATACTTATGTTTGTTTGTGTCTGTTGTCCCTCTATGTCCCTACTCCCCATTCCTCTGCTCCATGGAGGTAACTAGGCCTTTGAAAGATCTCTTCCAAGAAGGATTTCACAGTGTAGAAAGCAGAAGCAGGCTGAAGTCACTCAATCTATCATTCTTTTATAAAAATCTGAAAACCCTATTGAGGATATATAGTCATAAAAAAAGAAGCAGAGAGTACAAAAGAAGAAGAGAGATCCCTACCACTCCCAGCCCCACTTGGAAAGGGAGAGCTTCTAAGTCTGGGGCAGTAGAAACACAAGCACTGTTTAGGACAGTGCCTCAAAGATGGGGAGGAGATGGCTCTAAGGCACCCAAAAAGAGGCATAACCTAAACCCCCAGGGCTTTTAACTTCCCCTCCTTCACTGCTGGCATGGAAAATGAAGATGTTGGTGGTAAATAGAATAGATGTAGAGATTAGGTGCCCTTGCCCTATTTTTGTGTAATATAAATACTCCTTGGATTTCAGGGCCACCCTTGAGGGGGCCCCCAGTCATAACTGACATGGGATTTTCTGCTTCGCTGTTAGGATGGGAGACTTGGATTCAGAATTCAGTTGTTGTTGTTATTATTATTATTATTATTATTATTATTATTATTATTATTATTATTATTATTAAATTTTTTTTTTTAGAATTCAGTTACTTTAAAGAAAACAAACAAAAACTATTTCTTGCCCACCCACATCTGATTTTGTGGACAGAGATGGATGCCCAATTCATTTTTGGCCTCTTGAAGGACATAACATTACTTTTAATCACTGCATTTGTGGATAGGCAGAGCATCCACTTCCTGTTGGCACTGCATTGTGCTGCATAGGAGCCCTCAGGGATATTTCATGAGTTTCTCCATGGGCTGGGACAACCACACAGAAAATGTGCTCAGGCATCCAGAGGGAGGAAGTGCAAAAGCAGGAGAGAAACTGAAGAAGTAGAGGAAAGCAGCCTTCAAGAGCCCATCAGACAGAAATTATTCTTCCAGAGAATGAGACTGTTTCCCATTGTGGCTATTAAGTGATTTGCAATTAAGGCAATGCTCCAATTGATGGTGAAGTTCTGAGTGGCCGGAGGCCAGTTCTCCAGGCATCTAAGTGCTCACGTCTATTGACTCACTCTGCTATTCATCATTTTTCACAGGCTGCTTATTAGCAGGTTAAGTGGGAGGACAGTTGGGCCCACCTTGCTGGGAACAATTCCCAGAGATCCAGGGCTGGAGTTTGGAGAGGGAAAAACGAGTTTCTCCTTGGGCCCACAAGGGCCTCTGACTTGGTCTTGGAGCTGAGAGGCTAGGCTGGGCCCAGGGGGATAAGGAGTCAGCCATAAGTCTCTTTTAGCTTTAAGAAGCTCTGACTTTGGGCCTGCTGCTGGGGGCATTGCTGAGATTCACCCCTATCACCCCTAAAGTATATCAAACCAAGCAGCTTCACTACAAGTGCAAGAGAAAAAGCAGGAGATTTGAAGCCCAGTGATCTGGGTGTGTGGACTTTGGGAAGGGTCTAAAACATTCTGAGGCTCTGTCTTCTTATCTGAAAACACAGATAACAACAATGTTAATCTCACACAGTTTAGGTAAGGATTACACAAGATAAGGTAGTTAAAGTGTCTAGTGCCTGACACATATCAATAGTATTATTCATTCTGTGCATGGAAAATTATTAATAATCTTTCTCTTCTACCACATCTTCCACCCCAGCCTACCCATCCTCTTTCCCACCCTGACTTGCAGTCAATATTCTATATTGCCATGAGCAAGTCATTTCACTTCTATATGCCTCCATTTACTCATCTATAAAGTGGGTATGGAATTACCTGTTCTGCCCACCTGCTTCAGGGTCCTTTTAGAAGACAATGGAGATGGAAGCTTTTGAGACTAGAAAGTGATACCCTCAGGTCAGTTGCTCCTAATGGGTAGGTCTGGCTCCCAAAAGCCATGCAGCCCTGCAAAGTCTAGGAATTATCTAGAGAGAAGAGGAACACCATCAGTAGGGCACAGAATCAGGGTGGGGGCAGTGGGGAGCTAGCAGCTTGCCCACAGCATCCTCCAAAAAGCTTCCTTACACAAAGGTCTCTTATCTGTTGGGTTTCAATCTGTTCTAAACAGTAACTCGAAACAAAGCCCATTCACTAGGCACAACCCAAGCCCTCAAGCACATAAGAGAAAAGCACTAGAGCTGACCAAGGTTGTTTTCTTGATGGTCTAAGGAAGGTCTTAGGAGGTTCTCTCCACCAATGGCCCTCTCCAGTATTGCAAAAGACTCCCCAGGGAGCCACAGGAAGGTAGCCATCAGTCACTGAAGAACAGGAGGTGGTCCAATACATCAGTCATGTAGGGTACTACAAAAAAGAACTCCCCACCAGGCCAACTGAGTCAGAATCATGATGGGGAGTGCTGGACTTAGGTCATTGACAAAGTTCCATGGGTCACTCAGAGGCAGCCCAATCTTCCGTCTTACACATGGAAACTAGTCTAGTCAAATCTATGCCCATGCCACCCACGTTATCATTAGGAAAACTGAAACTCAGAAGGAGAAAGGATTTGCCTAGTCTAGTTGATTAATGAGGGGCAAAAATTAAGGCAGAAACCCAGGCTTCCCTGACCCCCATGAACCTCCAAGGGATGTAATAAGGTCTTCTCAGAATGTCTTGCTCCTAAAGCTCCCTGAGCAACCACAACATTTGTCTTCCTTTCATGACCAGCCCAGGGCAGAGAATTCCATTTCTATGAATTATCAGATTCCCTCCCAGTACATTCCCTCTCTTTTCTCTCTTGCTAATTTGCTTTTATTTTAACTTTGCTTTATTCATGAAGTCCTGGGGGCCAACAAGCTTCTTTGCTCATCTGAGAAGGGGCCCCAGGGAGCCTAGAAGCACTATCCACAGCACTTTCAAGCAGCTGCAATTTTAGGCCTTCTGGGTTGGATGCAGCAATTGGGCAGAACTCAAGGAAGCCCACCATCAGGTGTCAGATGCCCTTCCTCGCTGGCGGCCAAGGGTAAGAGTTTGGATTAGAGAAACCTAAGCCATTAGCACAATCACCTTCTCCTGGTTGATGGTGGGTAATAGAAAGGGGCAGGTGATTCCTGCCTAGGCTAGGACGAGCCTGGAAATCAGATATGACTCAGGTGACTGGGTTGTTGATGTGGTATATCTCTCGTGCCTACTGGATGAGATGCTCTGAAAAATGGGAGTAAGCCATATGCTCCTCACTCAGCCCCACAGCTGAATAGGTGAAGCAGGCAGCTCTCCAGCCAGCAGCTCTGCCCACAGGCCTAGGTAAAGGATACCATTCCTTTCAGGTTGGCCTGAGAGTCCCACCATTAGATGACACATCCTTTTGATGGAGCCATTGGTAGGAGGTCCACACCTCTGCCTCCTGGTTGGTGGGGAAGCCAGCACACTTACATGAACTGAGGCTAACCTCAGAAGTGCTAGTCAGCCCCATGGTAGGTCTCAGGGCATGGAAGGTGTGATGGAGAGTTTACCAACACATCATCAGACTGAGATGCAGGGCATGGCTTGGATGAAGAAATGACATTTCTTCTACTTTCAGGCTTCTGTTACCCCTGCTGGGTGACACCTCCCCACACATACACATATCTCCTTGCTTTCTCCATTTCCCTTCAAAGGAAAAACAAACAACCATGGATCACAGGTATGCTGCTGTGGAACAAACCACAAGAATACACTTTAGTGACTGGGGGGGTCCCTCTTGAACCCAGTTTATTAGCATTTAGCAAAAGAAATATTTGTTGTTACAAACAGGCAGTGCATCAAGATATCCAGATGTCAGTGAGAACTAAGATTGGGCAGGTCACAATCCAGGCAATTCCATGATGTCTCAAGGATAGGTAAGAGGAAGATAGGGCACATCCAGGGGCCATGCTTCCCCTTCTGCACTGGGAGAGAAAGAACTCTTACACCTGGGGTACAGATGTACTGCAGCTTCCAATTTCTTCTTTCTGTCCCCCAGTCATTTTATTTAACATGACCTAAATATACATTCCTGGTTTCTCCCCCCCACCCACCCCATATACATCAGGGAAAATAAGCACCAATAGTAACAGGAATAATAATTAAAGCCCCGCCTCTCAGTAGGCCCAACCCTCACACATATACATGCTATGTGGATTTTCTTCCTTGGAGTGACTATAGGATGGAAAAGTGGGGATCAGGCCATCAAGCCATCACCCTAACAGTCACTGTCCCCCAAAGTTCCATCCATGTGTGAGCTGGAGCAGGGCAGGGAAGTGGGTATGATGGTAGGGGAAGACATTCCCCCAAAGCAGCAAGAGGGGTCAAGGAATTCCCCAATGTGTCTTCTGGGTGAATGTCACAATCAATTGAGCTCCTGGAAAGTCCCATGCAAGGGTTTCCTCAATGAGATGGCCATTTCTTGATGGTTCAAGCATCACTTCCATCTGTTTTCTCCAGCTTCTTGGGGAGAGGGGGAATGGTCGAAACCCCCGCCCTCCCCACTGGTTAGAGAATGTCCCCAAAATGCTCCTTTGGAGAAACTCAACATGACAAATAGCAAAATATGGGCACTCTGGTTTCAAAACTAGAGCACAAAACATAAAGAGGAGAGAGAGAGAGAAGGAAACAAAGAGACAGAGACAGACATATGAGTATTTCCAGAAGGTCTACACACGGGAAAGGGCAAAGTCCAAAAGAAAAAATAAAACCACAAAACGACACACTGTTTGCCAGGTTCCACATGCCTAAGTCACCTGGCATTTGTCTTAGTACCTGGGCACCTTCTGCTGTCCCTATCATGGAGGGAGGGAAATGGACAGTGTGATACATCAGGGATAGGGAGAGGGGAAAGAGCGAGGGCCCTGGGCAGTTGAGACGCCAGCCCTCTGCACAAGCAGCAGCAATTTTTGTGTCATCTTCGTTTTGTTTAAAACTGTAAACAGCACCGCTTAAAAATAAAATATATCAGAAAAGAACAATTGATAAACATTGTTTTCCATGAATATAAAATGCAAACAATACAAAAATAGATAATTGACTTTTGATATATATATATATATATATATATATATATTAAAAACAACTTGGATGTAACATACACATGGGTAAACTTGAAGTCTCCCTGCTAAACCCCTATGCCTCCCTCCAGCAATTGGGCCCAGAGGCCGAGGGCAGGTGGGGCGGTAGCAGTGGCAAGGGTGAGTAAGTTGTTGGCAGCAGGATGAGGGGAATGCACCCTGGGTGTGGGAAGCTACTTCCCTCCCTGGTACAGTAGTTAAGGAGAAAGCCTGGTGTTGACCGAAGCCTTTGGCCCAAGGAGGCTTATGGACTGGTGCCCAAGCTGAGTCAAGGTGGTCTGGACAAGGCCTAACTGAGCCCCAAGGCAGGGCTTCCTTGAAGGTGCTAAAGCACTGAGAAACTGATAGCCCTCGGAGAGGCCTTCTAGGTGGCCTTCTCTATCCAGTCACTGATCCCCCAAGGACCAGTCTCATCTGGGAATTCTCGGGATCAGAGCTATCTGACACTATATAAACCTGCTGGTCAGCAAGACAAGAGCAGCTACCTTCTCTCAAGTCATATCTTCCCTTGAAGTCACATCCAAAAACATTATCCCATGACCTTGCAATGCAGATAGGGTGTTCATCTGTGGACTTGACATCTACACTGTTAGTAGTCCAGGACATATTTGGTGTTAGCCAGGCAAGCACTGGCATATGTTTGGGGAAAGGCCTGGAGTTTGGCTGGCTCTCCGGTGTCACTCTGTGCTGCCATCATGTGTCCCCAGCTGGTCTTCCTTTGTCTTCTAGGCTGAAGCTGAGACTCAGCCATGAACTGCTTGGATCTGGAGTGAGACTTAAAGGAGACTGTTTCTACAGCCAGGTACCCTGACTGCCTCACTTGTGGTGAGGATCCCATCCCTGGCTGGCCAGGACAGTGAAAGGACTTGCAGGCAGCAATGTCCAAACCAGGAGTTGTCACTCAGTCCCAGGCCTTACTCTGTGATACTTGACCTTCCAAAGCCCAGCAAAGTGTGTCAGGGTTATGACTGCTTTCCTCTTGCTGCCCTCTTGTTCTGGAGGGCAGCTCTCAGCCCTTGGCCAAAGGCTGACCACCTATGTTTTCTCTTCTCAAATAGGCTGGTGGCCCAGCAGGCTCTGGAGTTTGGTGATGGCTCTACTACCTGCTGTGGCTGGTACAGTCCACATACAAACAGGAGCTTGAACTGCCCTGAAGGACAAGCAGAGGCAGAAGAGGCAAGAGGCAAGTGGTGGGTTTTCCCCTGTTGTAAAGGCATTTGGTGAGTGTTTACTTCCTGCCAAACAGCCAGGCCAATTTCAGCCCCACCCCCTCAGGGCAGCTTTGGTGAAAGGCCAGAATTTTGACACTTCTCTCCTGGAATGCTGTGCTTCAGGTGAGGAGGGCCTTCCTCACCCTCTTTGATTCTCCAGCTCCATGACTGATGCATTTCTTCACAATGCAGACAAAGTCAGCCTGAAGAGCTGGTCTGGGTCCCTTGAGTGTTGGTGTTGGTGCCATGCAAATTCATGTGGTGCTTCCAGGAGTGCAGCTTCTACCAACTAAGTTTGCTTTTTGTGGGGAGGGGCACTGGGCCAACCTCAATCTAAGAAATAGTGACAAAGACCAGCAGACACATCCCTTGGTCAAGTGACATTTTGCCCACAAGGCACCTTAACTTGGGGGGCCAACAGCATTTGTTCCTAAGCTAAGTTGCCAGACCTTGGGGATGCCAAGAGCCCTGTTTACCTCTTCTTTTAACAGGCATAGAAATGGGTGGGAGATGGAAACAGGGATGAGCAAGGATCATAATCTGAGTCAATATCCAGGCAAAAAATGTTCCATATACTATTTCCAATAAAGATATTTAAAAGGAATCATCTCATATTGGTGATTAATGAGAGGTAGAGCCTGGCTAGATTCGCCTGTTGCAATGTCCTCCTGACAGCAACTCTTCCCTACCGGTATTTCCAAGCTAGTTCAACATGAGAACTGTGTGGATGCAGGAGAAGGGAGGGTGCCATTCATTCTATAAAGGAGTGCAACTACCATGCAAATCAGAATCCTTCAGCTTGGCAGAGTGAGGGCAGGTCACAGTCTTTCCTCTCAAGAAGCCCAGTCCTTTGATGATGCTAAGAACTTGGCTAATTGGAAAATGAAAGCTCTTTAGAGAGCCTGGAACAGCAGCCTAGATGTCTTTGGTGAACTGTGTCTTGGGAGTGCTAGCATGAGGTCTCTTTACAGCGTCCAATGAAGGGGTGGGCAATGCTTAAGGAACTTCATGTCTTTGGGGATGGGGAAAAGCAATTTTCCCTTTTAAGAAGCTGGGTTGCCTCGGGGTCTACAATGTTTGAAATCCTCTCTCCTGATGCCTGGGACAAATGAACCTCCTTTTCCTATCCTTCCCCTGTAACCTGCAAAAAAACCCAGCCTCTATAGACAAGCCCAATTAGGCTGCTTCTCTTCTTGTATCTCAATTAAAAGAATATTTTCCTTGTGATAAGACTATAAAAATTTTCCTTTGGAGGAAAAGAGAACCAAAATTCAAAAGCATCTGCAATTCAGGCAGTCACAAGCTTAAGAAATGAAGAAGGAAAAAACCCTATCATTCTGGAGCTCAAGACTTATAGCATTGTCTACAATACAACTCTATTTTGTCTTCTGTTTGCAACAGGATGAATTTGATCACTCCATTAAGGGAATTAGCATTTTTGTCTTCAACCCAAGCTTTGGCAGGCCAGGTTAAAAGACCCTGATCTAGTTATGATGCCAAAGTCCTCAGCAATAAGCAGTGAGACATATGCTACTTGATCCTCTCTAAGGGCAGCTAGCTGGGGCTCATAGATTATCTCATCTGATGTAATGGTGGCACCTATGCCAAGACCAAAGGAAGTGGGGGCAGGGAGGATCTGTACCATAATTTCACATTGCTAACAGCAAACAAGTTCCCTGTCCCCAAGTGGGAGGCAGTGCAGACCTGGCTGCTCATCAGTGGTTCATCATTCACTGGGTAGAGAAGTGGCAGGGGGTGCTAAGGGTTCAGTCTGTGTCAAGGATGCATGCTATATATATAATCACTAACTCAGCAACTGGAATAGGCACAGAATTACAGCATCCCAAACCCTACGTGGGTCACAAGAAAAAACCCTGAAAGCAAAAACTGGAGCACAGCAGCAGCAGCAGTCTCCCAGGGCAGATGTACTAGAGCTGAATGTGGCCACAGATGGCAGACATGGGAAGTGGGAAAACAAAGATGAAAGCTCATAGGAGCTTTCCTTGGCCAAAAGGATTTTCAAGTTAAACAGCAACCCCCACCCCCCACCCCTCTGCCCAGCCCTGATCCCCATTCACATGCTCAGGCCCCATGCCCCCAATTCCAGAACTGATGATGGCTACTCAGCTAGGTTCCCATTCATGACAGTGGAGGAATAGCTGGTAGGGAGAGAGGCACCTTGCTTGGCCCTCTCCTTTGACAGATCAAGGCTAGAAGCCCCATAGTGAATGGGCTGAGACTCTGGGGGCTCAGGCCGGACCCTGGGCAGCTGAGGAATGCCATGGGTAATGCCCACAGGCTTGGCCTGGGGCAGAGGGCTGGGGCTGAAGCCTCCAGGACTGGAGGAGCAACTGGGCTCGTCAACAGGCAGCGGCACATCTCTAGGCCTGGCCCTCACACCCTGGGAGACCTTTGGCTGAAGGTTATAACAAGGGCCCATGGGCAGGGGTAGGTGTGAAGGTCGAGCTAGCTGAGGCCTGGATTCTCCAGGTGCCCTTGACTCTGGCCCTGATACCGACAGCAACATTGACACGGCGATGGGAGATATGCAACAGGCTGTCTGCCCATATGGTGACTGGCTGGAAGGCCCATCCAACTGGCTGGGACTTATCCAGGCAGGGCCTGGCCCCACTGGGAGAGGACAGGGAGCCCAGGCAGGCCAGTCGTAGGTCCCTGGAGGTTCAGTATAGAGGGACAGGGGACTGTCTCGGCCCCATTCCTCCTCCTCCTCTTCTTCACCTGAGTCTTCTTGCTGAGCAGGAAGCTCATCAGACTCCATATAGCCCTGGGCCAGGTGAGAACTGGAGAGCTGCAGCTCCAGGGTCTCTGCAGTGTCAAGGGAGCGGCTCCGTCTGTTGAGGGCCATGGCAGCAGGTGGAGGTCGAGGGTGCATGCCAGGCAGTCCCAAATATCGAGGGAGACTGCTCACACCCCAGGGTAGGCCCTGGTAGAATCGGCTGCGGTAGTTGTTGAAGGCATGTTTCTGGTAGTAGCCTAGCTCAAAAGCTTCCAAGGAGGCTGCAAGGTCTTCATCATTGTGGAACTCAGGATTTTCTTCACACTTGCCTTCCCCATCCCGTTCCACATCAGCGATGTCAAAGGTCACCATGGGGGGCAGCTCAGGGAGGTTTTGAGTGAAGGATGAGTCAGAGTCAGAGCTGCAGGACATGCTAGAGAATAAGTTACCATTGCTGGTGAACTCCACAAGGGCCTGAGAAAAACTCACAGTGGCATTCCCTTCATTTTCAAGTTCCTCTTCTTCTGGCTCCTCAGGGGGTGAATAAGTAGGGTAGGCCCTCCTGGGAGATCCTCCAAAATTTGCTTCTTGCATGTCTGGCTCAAACATTGCATCACTCTGGAAGAGCTGCATTAGGCAGGTGCTTTGATCTTTCTTGGAGCAGGTTCCCTCAAAACGCTTCTCCAAAGGACGGAAGTCCCTCCAGTCTGGTTCGCTGCTTGCAGTAGCAGGAAAAGCTGAGGTGGTTCCTCTGTGGGAAGTCTGAGAGGCTCCTGATGCCCCTTCCACCAGCCCCATCACTGATGGGCCTAAAGGCCTCATCTGATACTCCATGATGGGCTTCTCCTGCCGGGCCTGTACCCCTCGGATTTGAGCCTCTTGAGCACGAACCTCTTGGGCCTGGGCCTCCCTGGCATAGGCCTCTCGAGTTCGGGCCTCTCTGACATGGGCTTCCCGGGTGTGGGCCTCTCGAGCATTGGCCTCCCTGGTGTGAGTTTCTTGGGTACGGGCCTCTCTCGTATGAGCCTCCCAAGTACGTGCCTCCCGGGCTTCTCGGGCCTCAAGCTGCTCCCGCCGAAGCTCCCAATACAGCAACTGTTTCTGGATGGTCACTAGCCTTTCTTCCTCAGTCTCCATTGCCCCAGGTGGCCGAGAGGAAGAAAAGTGCTCAAAGTTCAAGAACGGGTCAAATATCTCAGAGTTATGACCATGGAGGTCATAAAGGCAGTCATCTCCAGGTGGGGAGTTCTCAAGACTATCATCT
This sequence comes from Camelus ferus, assembly GCF_009834535.1. Classification (NCBI taxonomy): domain Eukaryota; kingdom Metazoa; phylum Chordata; class Mammalia; order Artiodactyla; family Camelidae; genus Camelus; species Camelus ferus. The sequence goes on from NC_045732.1 coordinate 4,604,696, forward strand.
GGCTCAAAGAACTCATACAGGGCATCTCCACTATAGCTGTCCCGGGGCAAGCAATCCCTGTGTATAAGCCCCAGGGCCTCACCTGAATCATCCTCAAGTCCAGGCGTGGTGGAGTCATAATAACCCTCATCACTATTGGGGGCAGACTCTTGCTGGTCACTCTGAGGAGTCAAAAGGTCCCCAGGGGCTAGGCCAGGATAAGACCTAACTGGGTCAAGAAGCATATAGCTGTGGTGGCCTGGGGATGTGGTGGGATGGTAGCTTGGATTCATATTGGACCTTGGGTACATCTGGGTACTGGCCCACAAATATTCTAAGTCATCATCTTCTTCCTTGACTTCCTCTTCTTCCTCCTCTAATTCCACCTCCTCTTCCTCCTCTTCTTCCTCATCATCATCATCAGGCAAGGCCATCTCCTCGCCCCCTCCTTGGTAGGTCACCAGGCAGGAACTTCGCTTGGTCCCATCTCGGTTGGCCCTCTGGCCTCCGGAGGCCATGCTGTCTGTCATACTATCCATGTCCTGCTCTGCTATGATATCACCACAACCTGTCAGTGAGTCAAAACTTTTCAAGGATGTGACATCCCCAAAGAGGAGGCTCAGCTGGTCACCCACAGGGGCATTTGGTGGATTTGCCTCTCCTGTCTCCACCTTCTCCCCTGTTTCTGGGCTATGGGGCTCCTCCGGGCCACTGGCTTCAGGGGCAGATTTGGGCTGCAGGAGTGCTGAGGCACAGGCTTCTATAGTATTTTCTGGATCTTTACAGGATGTCTTCTCAGGGGCTAGTGTAGAAGGCTCTGATACTGAAGAAACTTTTGGTCCAGGGGCATCTTGGGGCTTGGCATTTTCCTTTCTTAGGGCTTGGAGGGTCTCCTCTGTGTGGGGCAGAAGGGCTGAGTCCACACGCTCATGAGGCCTGGCTCTGGCCTCCTCAGGCTCTTTGGCCCCTGGATCACTTTGCTCAGCTATAGAGACCTTGCTCTTCCGGTGACGGCGGATACTGCTGAAAAAACCTTTCAGGCCTTTTTTTGGCTTGGGCACAAAGGGAGCCTTCTCAGCCCCAGCTTTCTCTGTGGCTCCAGCCACAGACATCTTGTGTCTAGAGCCTGTCTCCAAAGCCCCATGGGCACTCTGGGAGCTAGGAAGTCGGCAGGATGACTCAGGCAAAGGTAAGGGGATGCCAGTTCCTTCACTGACAATGTCCTCAGGGCCATCAACTGCTTCACTCAGGCCATCGTAGGTCTTGCTCTTGCTAATACCTTTCTTAGAGCTGCCTTTCCCAGAACTTTTGCTTCGTCCCCCTCCAAATAAACTAGGCAGGGTACAAATGCCTTTCTTGCCACCAAAGAGCTTCAGAGCAGTTTTTTTCAGCCTACCTGGGCCAGATGAGGGTGTCTCTGATGCTAGCTCTTCTGTCGCCTCAGCTGCCTTGTTCTTGGCTCCTTTCTCTGCCCCTTGGTCCTGAGTGTCCACAGAGACTGCTGCTCCCTTGGCCTGAGCAGCTTTATCCTTTCGGGTCTCCATGATGATGGGGACAACTCAGGTATATTCAGCTGAAAAATGCAGACTTTTGGCTTCTGGGCACTGTTATAACATCATCAGTCAGGAAACAGGAAACATCACAGTTGGGTCTGAAGATGAGAGAGGCAAAAACAGAGAGACAGTACTGGTGAGCAAGCGTCCAGGCTGGGTTTATTTTCACAGGTGTCTGTGGTTTCAGGCTTGAGTAGAACCAGAAAGAAAGAGAAAATGTAGGGAAAATCTTAATGCACTCCATATGCTTGGCTTGCCAGGTCAACCTCCTCTGGGCCCCAAGGCAGTGAAACCCTACACTGAGCAGCAGGCAGCCAATACCCCTAACCCCCTTACCAGGTCCAGTCACTTCAGGCCACCCTAAGCTCGAGGGAGCATAGCGCAGGGGGATCTGTAGATGTGAGAAAGGCCCACAGTACTATTGGCCACAGGAGGGATTCTCAAAGTGGGTGAGGTAGAGAGGCAGGAAAGGCAGAAGGGAGGCCAGCTCTGACAACACAGAATTTTTGAAAAGCATCTGGCAAAACAGCCCACTGGACTCTGCAAGTCCAGGCCTCAATTTCACATTAGCTTGGGCTCTCACTGACATTTTGCCTCTGGCTGGGTAGAAAAGTAGACCTGAAATTTTACCTCCTTCCCCTAGGTTCCCTAAATTGCCTGCAGGACCATGCTCAGACTTTCAGAAGCCCAGAGTAAGAGCCTTGCAGACCCACATTCCAGAGCTGCAATCCAGGATCAGCTAAGATGGCATGGTGGCCTTGAGGCAAGGCATTCTCTGGAATTCCGTAACCTCAGTCCAAGAGGCCTAGAAATACCTCCCCCTTATAGTGGTTATGTGAGGGGTAGGTCTAGGTCAGACTCCCTGTTGACTGTCCTCCTGGGAACAGAGTTTAACCTGAGACCTATAAGTTTCACTTTAGAACCATGAGGCAGACTGTTTTTTTCCCACTCCTTTCATTATGTTGGCCCCCATTTAGCTCCCTATCTAGAAAGGGAGCTCCCTGAAGGCACAAATCTGTATGATTTGTGTTCCTGGCCTGGAAGGTAGGCTCTCAGCAGTTATTTAAATAAATAAACCTTATACAAGGCACATCCTTTTGATCTAGGCTCCCAATCCTCTAAATATCCAAATAACACAGAGATGGAATAAAAAGAAGGGCTAGCCACTATCCACCCCAGCATATCTCCCCTCACCCCATGGTCTGATGTATTCATTCCAGTGACTACAGCTGACTGACACCTGGTTCAGTGACCAGTCTGCTAAAACCCAATGACCCCTCCCTGGAAAGCCCCTCACCACTGTCCCCTTTGTAAGGTAGGCACCAGCAGATGAGGAGCTTGGGTAGGGAAGAGAGGCAGAACAGCTGCTGGGAGCCAGAGAGAGAGAAAGAGAAGAAAGCACCACTGTTGTCCGAGGAGCAGCTGGTTAGCACATCAGCCCTGTGATTGGTTGTCATGGTAACAAGACTCACATTCACCTGCAGTGGGAGACATGGACCAGCCTGGAGGGTGGAGAGAGCCTGGCAGCTACACTCTAGCCTCTGACCTCATTAGAGGAATCCTCCTGGAGTCCCTGATCTTGTCTTGCAAACATTAATTTTGTGCCTTATGCCTTGCTTGGCCTGACATTTGAATCATCAGTGTGACCCCAGGCTTCCATCAGGAGCACTCTGCAGAACTTAATATTAAATTTGGAGCTAGATAATGGCTGGTTATCCAGAAAATAAAAGAGAAAAAAAAACTCATTTGATCTCTCTGTAGAAATCTGTATTGCCATTTGCTCAAGTTAGGTGTTTTGTTTTGTTTTTTTTAATTCCATGTGACATATTTTTACATGGTATTGTTCCAGTTCAGCCCTGCAACTGATAGCCCACAATAGATAGGGTCACCTCCCACCAAGTACACAATCTCACACACACACACACACACACACACACACTCACAATCTATTCAGAGTCCTCTGCCCCAGAGTCTAATGGGAATAGGGGCCCTATCATCTATCTGAATCCCCTACTTCTCAAAGATCAGATGTTTTTACCTCAGCCCTGAAATTATTGACAGTGTTGTCCTTATGGTGCTGAGCATTGGGGAGATGGGGTGGCAATAGTGGAGTTATTTGTGAAACTGTATTCTCTTCTGTGGAATTCATGAAACATACCTCACCAGAACATTTGGTACAAGATAGATAAATTTGAGCTCAGTGCTGCCAGAAGGGGAAACCCTAGTCCTTGCTTTTGGGGAGCTCCTAGGCTAACAGGGAGAGAGTCCTATATGTAACAGTCTGAAGGCACAATATAATGCAGGCCTTAAAGAATAACCCCCATTATTGCTTAAACTGAGTGGTATAGTATTATTTTTCATACCTTGTTAATCATATCCCAGGATAAACTTGAAAGGCAGAAAGATAGCCTCTGGGCTCAGAAAAGCTGCCTTGAGAAGGAAGCATTCAATCTGGTCCTTGTTAGATAGGAGTGAGCAAAAACGGCAGTTATTTAGGGGAAAGGATGGGTAAGACTAGTAAGTATGGCTGGGCATCAAGGAAGATCAAGGTCTAAATGAAAAACCACATGGGCCTTCCCATCCTTATGAATCAAAAGCTTAATTATCCTACGGGTTTGGGGCTAGAATTCCTGGGAACAGAGGGATTAGGCAAACTGAATCTCCAAGAGAGCTGCTTTCCACAACCTTGGTGCCCTGCCTGGAGGGCAGTCCATTTGAGCCTTCTCTTGCCCTTGCTTCTGTGCTCTGTTGGAGCAGAGGCCAGCCCACTGCTCTCTACATTGCCCTCTTCCGTGTCACAGGGATCTGCAATATGTTGTAGAAGAAGCCATGGGCCACAGTGCGGGGTTCCAGACCATGCCAAGGGACCCCAAACAGGCCAACGCATTACTCTGAGCCTTAGGTACTTGTGAAATAGAGATCAAAATAGCTCCTCTATCTCTCCCCTCCATCTTCCCAGTCCACTGAAGTGGTGTGAGGATTAGATGGGATAATGGATACCAAAAGCATTTTGTAAACTTTAAAGTGAAAAGCAAATGAGAAAGGTTGGCATTACTGTTATTATTACCACCTTCCAGGTCAGATGCCAGTTTCTTAAGAAGTAGCAGACCATGTGTAAAAGGTCACTCATTTGAGAAAGCCACTCACTGCAGGAAGTGTGAGGGACCAGATGCCTTGGCCATGCTGAGGAGGAGCCAGGTATGAGGGAATTTTAAAGGCATGTGTGTGGATTTATACAAAGTCCTCCGCTGAGGGCATTTTAAAAAGCCCTCTGTGTATGTGGTGGGAGTGGGTGAACTAGGCAGGGTTGTGTTCCTGGGAATGAGATTCTCTTCTCCCAGCTTCAGGCCCTCCTCCTAGCTAGGCCCAGGGTCATCTCTGCTGGCAAGGACCAGCCTTGAAACTGCTGTCTCCTACCTCCCTGCCTTTCCCCTCCCAGAGTCATGTACCCCATTCACAGTGTCTCTGTGTCTCCCCAAGACAGTAAGGGAGGAGGTGGCAGGAATTGCCCATAGATAGTAGCCCCCTAGCCCAGCCTCACCTTGCCACCTCTGGCCTAAGCCCCTTGTCCATACTCCTTGCTACCTCACCAGGTCCTGATGTTGTCCTTCTCCAGTGAGCTATGCTGCCTTTACTCAGGACCACAAAGTACACTGGTCAGGAGAATGAGGTGGGGCAGAAGGTAAAGGGGACAGAAAGGGACAGATTCTGCAGCTCCCCTAGGCTGAAGCAGGCTCCCTTCATGGTTCCTGCCAAGAAAGTGGTCCTGCAAAATCAAAGCCCCTCCACCCTTAGGTTTCTTAACCTGTGTGGTTAAGTTTCAGGTGGACTGGCAGGTAAGGGGACTTCTAAGGCTATTCTGTGGTCCCTGGCAGGGACCACTTGCTGCAGCCATTGCTAGCAAGGCAGGAAGTGGGCTGTGTCCATCCCTGCTCCAGAGGCCAGCCTCAGGCCATTCTGGGACCTGCTAGGGCAGAGCTTCTTCCTTCTTCCCTCCTCTCAAAATACAGGCAGGAGACCAGCCACAAACCTGCCCCAGAGATCCTTCTCAGTAAGGAGGAAACAGCTGCAGCCTGAGCCTTGCACATTCTGCTCTGGGCCCAATTTCCTGGGCCAGCTCAACCAACTTAGAGAAGGCTGAGTTCAGGGAAGAAGTGTGTGGATTAGGTAGTTGCTCCAGAGGCATGCCCTCAACCAGTCATAGTTTCATAGACCTCCTCCCAAGAAGTCTTCCTGGGGGCAGGCCCACTTTGGGCTCACCCTGCCCTTGCATATGAGTGGGGAGTGTGGGCTAAGGAAGAAGCAGTAAGGATGGGGAGCCCAGCCCCTCAACTCCTGAGATTCATCCAGTTCTGCTCTGTAATCAGCTCTGCCTACCTGCAGGAAATCCAACAAGTTCTTTCAGTCTCCTCAACTAGAAAATAAGGCTATTGAGAATGCCTAACTCTTAAAGCTATTGTAAGAAACAAAACTGATGTACATAAAGTAGCAAATAAATTCATTATATAGCAAAAGCTCAAAAACATAGCAACTAGTTACATATATCTGTGTGTATATATAGATAGATAGGTATACCTATCTATATGTATATATGTTAAACTATAGTTGGATAATTTCTCAGTTGAGGTTGTGTAAGGTGTTCCCCATGGCTTTATGGTTATGTCACCAAACCTCCTTGGGCCTGTTTTCCCAAATAAGGGTGACTATGTAGTTATCTCACAGGGGGCTTGAATTGCTCTTTTAGCCAAACTTTGATATTCACGGATGCTAAAATGCTGCCTCAAGTCAGCTACTGGCTAACAGCTATGGATTATTTGGGAATTTCAGTTAGCCAGGTTCTCTAGCCCAAGCCAGACAGGTTAACAATTCAAACTCAGCTAAAGTACCAGCACCAAAGGAAGTACAAATCAACAGACTTCCTTCACGCACTCATGGTACTCACCAGTTTACAAAGTACTGCCCACTCCCTCACCCTCCATTTCTCCTTCCCAGCAACCCATTAATCAGGCCTGGCAGGGGATAGTAACTCCTTGTCACAGAAAAGGAAACTGTCTAAGCTTGGGAAAAGACTTGCCTAATAAGGTCACACAGTCGGATGATGATAGAGCCACACCAGCTTCCAGGTCTCTTGAGTCCCAGTTCTATGCCATTCTGCTGCACTGTGCCGGCCCCTAATCAAAGGAAGAAGACTGAGAGTGAGAACTGTGCAGGTTCCCTTCACACCTCTGAGAGCTATCATCTCCCACTCCCATCACACTCCTGTCCTGGCCCAAATGAGCCTTCTCTGCAGCATTTCCAGTCCTCACTGGCTGCCACTGTTTTGGCTCTACCTAGCACATTCCAGAAAGCCTTATGACTTCAGCATCCAAGAGCTGCCAACCCAGCCTGTGGCTGCTCTCCTCATCAGTAAACCCACCACGACCACTCCCAAACTGTAGAACATGTTCCTCTACTCTCTCTTTTCTTGGAAGATAAGTTTGAGGGGCCAAAAAAAAAAAAAAAAAAGGTCCAAATAGGAAACTGTCAATGAGGACAAAGATAAAGATAAAATGGGAACAAAGAACTTTAAGGAAAATGATCTATGAAATGATCTGGAACTTGAATCAATCATTTCTAAAGCCCACAGCCAAAGTCTACTCTCAAAATCATTTTTTCAGGTCCTGAAAGCAGGGATCTGGCTTGGTACCCTCTGGTGGAGCTGTAGAGGCTATTGGCAGAGCCCCAGCTAAGCTATCCCTGCAATCACCACTTTCCTAATGTTCAGCCTGTCAGAGGGGCACCTCTTCTCAGAGGGGCATCCCACCAACTCAAGATGCAGCACAGACCCCAAACTGGATCCTCTAGTTCCTGCTCTGATTCCCCAGCAACCAGCCCCTCAACTGAGTTGTTAACATACTCAGCCTTTGGTAATTCATTCTGGGAGGCCTCTGTCTGTCTGGTCATCTCTCTCGAATGGACCCCTCTTCATCTTACAGTCAATACATCTAGCACAGAGCAGGAGCTCAAACAACATTGGTTCAACAGAATTCTAATTCAGCTGGAGTTTATTAGCCCAGAATTAAAATGCCAGCTTTACCCTTTTCAGTCTGTGGGGCTTGAGAAAGTAGCCTAACCCTTCTGAGACTCAAATGCTTTATCTGTAAAATGAAGAAAATGCTACCTACCATGTGGGATCTCAGTAAGGATTAGCGATAATGAATGTAAAGACAGATTACTCATTTGGTACCAAGCAGATATTCAATAAAGTGCCCTTGTGATGGGGCCTCTTGCAGCCACCTTTTCCACTCCAGGTCCTCAGCTGCCCCACTCCCTCCCTGTGTCCTCTGAGGATGATACAAGCCTCTTAGCAGAGCTTCCTCTGGTCCCTCCCTGCCATAATACTGAAATCCCGCCCTCTGCCTCTCCACTTCCATCTCATCCATCCTGCACACTCTTGCCAGATTCATTTTCTTACAACCCAGATTTCAGGGCATCTCTCCTCTACTTACCAAATTATTCTGCATTGCTTACAGGACCGAGGCCAAACCCCTTTGCCTGACCTTCAAGACTTGCTCTCTGCATGCCCTTTGCAGGTTTCCTAGGCTCACTTCTCTGCCCCTTAGCCCCAGCCCCAAATACACAAGGGCTTCTCTAGTCTGAGAGATTGGTCACCCAGACACTGCTTCTCCCTGCAAATGGGCTTTCCTGGTGAATTGTCTTCATGCTCCAGCTTTCTCCTCAGGCTGCTGAGGCTGCCTACCCAGCTTGCCTGAAACAATGGTGGCTCTGGGAGTCATCTATCTGCCTCTACCCTCTCAGGCTCCAAAACCTCCTTAGAGAGGAATGTATCCAAGGTAGATGCCATGCCAGCATAATAAGGCTTCCATTGTGTTAGTACTAACCCAGCAAGGGTGAGATGAGAGATGGCCACCACCTACCCCCACCCCAGTTCAGATGAAGAACAAGAGAGGAGCTAATCCTAGGGAAACAGATGTGACAAGGCAGTTGAGGAAAGCCTGCAGTGGAGCAGCTGGACCAAGTGAATAATGGAGACTTTTGACTTTCCTAGGTATCCACTCCCCTATATGTACCATACCCTATATGAGAGACCAGGTAAGAAAACTGAGGTTTGGGAGGGGATCAGGATCAATGTGCTTGGAGGAAGAAGTCTTGAATTGGGGGCCAAGAGTTCTGTGCTCTTGTATAACCCTGGGCAAATCTCTTCCCTGTTCTGGACCTCAGTTTCCCTATCTAGAAATGGGTGATTGGACCAGGGGATTGGCTTTCCTCATGTTGCATGAGAAGCTAGGGGAAGGGTGATCCTGTGCCCAGTATTCTAGTGGCTGCTGAGTCAGGAGGTATGTTGAGGGAATATGATTTTGAAGGGCTTAGATTTCACTGGGAGGCCTGGAGGCCTAGATGCTTGGGCCCACTGCAGAACAGAGGTTCAGTGTGGTCCAGCCTCACTCCTCATTTCACTCACTCATCCTTACCCCCTGCAAACCTGCCCATCATTTTACTCTTTCTGAATGCACTAGGCCCAGCCTATTAATATTTCCTTATGTCCAGAGAGGAGAGGCCCAGAACTGGCCAGACCTAGCCCTCTCTCTCAAGAAGAGCTGCAGACCCCAGCAGGGAGGGTTGGGAGTACTGGCTAGAGAACAGGGGTTAGCATCTGCTTGGAAGCCCAGTGGTGGGGAAAAGAAAAAAAAAAACCTGTAGGAGATGAAAGCATTGAAGGCTCTGCAACAAGAAATGCACATCAAAGGGTCACAAAGCTCTGTCTTCCAACCCCCTGCAGCACCAGTATGCCTGCAGTATCCACCAAGCCCCTTCGAGCCATCTTTTCCATTGTTCATAGTATCCCCTAATCCCCAAAGGGGAGGTGCAGGAGAGCATTGCACCCTCACTCAGCTGGCACCTGCACCTCTGCAGTGGTTCTGGTTTCTCTGCCTGCCTTGCCAGAGATATACTTACACATGCATAAGTTTGAAAAATAAGACCAAGGCAAGGAGATGAAAGGCTCTGTGATTATTTAATTCAGAGAACAGAAGTTGGGGGTGGAAGAGATGGTTTTATGACTGTGAAATCTCCAATGAATTGTTAAGCAGAAGAGCAATGGTGGCCAGCTACTCTCAACCCCACCACCTCCCCAAACACAGACAGACAGACACACACACACACACACACACACACACATACACATACACACACTGTTGGTTTGTTAAATATAGCTTGAGAGGCTCAGATTAGATCTGAGAAAGAACTTCCTGGCAGTGAGATGGATAACCCAGGAATGAGTGACACAGGAAGGTTATGAAATGCCTCCTTCAGGGGCTTTATTTTTATCACCTAGTGTATCCGACTAGACAGGATTTGACGCAGGGGAACTGACGAAATAACACTGGGCATGCCCTCTTCTAGCCTCAAGTAGCTTATCTTTAAGTAAAGGGGTCCAGAAGCCCCTTCTCCCTCTTTGGTTCTACATGCAAGCCAGCAACCTGCCAGACTTGCTATTTTTCTCATTCCCTTCTTCCCCTGGACCAGCAGAGCAAGGCTGTTCATCCCCACCCACCCCCTCCCCAACTCCTCGCCACCTACACTTTCAGAAAGTGTAAATGTAACAGTTCTTGAGGAATTTTTAACACCTCCACTATATTAGGAGAGAAGCTGGACTGCCAACTTCTTTCAACTACCTCCTTTCCTGAAACGTTCAGCCCCTGACAGACTGTAGACAAAGAGCAAAAAGCAAAAGAGACATGAAATGGGAGGAGTTCCTAGCAAGCTAACCTAGCATCCCTTCACTCTTCATGAATGCATGAGGTGAGATGAGGGGTTGTTTAATATGATTTCTGTTGAATGGAGGCCACTGGAGACAGTGGGAGACAGTGGAAAGAGCCAGTGCTCATGAGGCAGTAGTCTATCCCTAAATGCTATGTGATCTTAAGCAAGTACCTGTTGCTTTCCAAGGCTCAGGGCTAGGAGTCCAAACTGGTACTCCCTGAAGGCCTGTCCAGCTGGGAGGAAGGAGACCAGCAGAGGCCTGGGGAACACTCAGCCTCCATCACATTGGGTTGTAGGCTCCAGGCTCCCTCCTTTCCCCTCCACTCCCCTCAAGGCTGAAGGGAGGCTGACACAATACAACTTTCCTCTAGAGATAGCCTGTCCCTCAGTTCTTCCAGATCTAAAAAAATCTTCCAGCTCCAGATCTCCTTTGCATCTAGTTCTTGGGCCTCTTACCCGCCCAACTTATGGCATGCTTCTAATCCCTTTCTAAGACCCCATTCTAAAATGTTTTCTAAAATCCTGTTTTATTGTGGCATATCTGTAAATAAAAAATATCAAAACCTCTCAATTCCTCATTCTTTGATGTACCCTTCCTCCATTTCCCAAAGCTCAGATCCCCATTCTACAACCTGCCATTTGGGAACCCCACCACCACTGGGCCCCAACCTCCTTTCTAAGAGTCACACAATCTCAACCAGACAAGACTCAGTTACTTCACTTGATCTGCTTTCCAGCCACCGCCTTCCATTCCTCCTTTTGCTTATACCACTAACTTTTGCCTAGCCAAACCCCTCTAATTTCTGGAGGCTTCCCAGGATGATCCCCCTGTATATACAAATCTCTCATCTCTCTCCATGGTAGTTTGCCTCTAGACTCATGAATAAGCAACAACAGGTATATGTAGTCTGGGGACTGGGCAGTCCAGATTCTGAGCTTATTTTTGAAGGGAGACACCATGAGTTATATTTTTTATTGTAGATGCAACCCACCCACTTCTCCATCTTCATTAAGTATACTCAATAAATATCCAAGCCTTGAGTATAATTTTTCTAATCACTTTCATATGAATCAGGACAAATGCCACTTGGAGAGGTAAGGGTCTTCTCAACAA